>NW_021306182.1:0-1403 GCF_002162155.2 Triticum dicoccoides
CGTAGGAAGACGGAGGTGGATCCTCGGTAGTGTATTGAAGTGGTGAGTAGTGGACTCGTGTGCGAAAAACCAGTTCAAGTTGAAGTATCGTAGGATAGTCTAGCCAAGAGTCAAAGCTGGCTTGCTGCAATAACTCCACCAACCCTTCTTGATACTATGCATGTATGTAGGATCTGATGTAAGTCTTGCTGAGTACCTTTGTACTCATGTTGCTATAATCTACATTTACAGAAGACGCTGCAACCCCTTCTGATGGGTTCTATGTAGACGTTGACATCAACGAGTAGGCTAAAGACCCAGGTGGTGACCCTGAGCTTGTGAAGGACCACGTAGTATAGCTAGGCTTTCCAAGCCTCCTTTATTTTACTAGTTGTCTGTACTCAGACAAGTTACTTCCGCTGCTGGTTTGTATGACTGTATGACTTGTATGTTGGGTCGTGAGACCCGTACCTTTGTGTATGTTATGTATGGCTCCCTGAGCCTTAAATAAAGTACTTGTGTCGTAGAGTCATGTTGTGATGCTTCGTTGTATTTGCACATATCGGGCATATTGTGTGTAAGATTGAAATGCTTGGTATGTGTGGGATCTGACTATCTAGTTGTTTATCTTTAGTAGCCCCTCTTACCGGGAAATGTCTCCTAGTGTTACCGCTGAGCCATGGTAGCTTGCTACTGCTCTGGAACACTTAGGCTGGCCGGCATGTGTCCTTCTTCGTTCCTGTGTCTGTCCCTTCGGGGAAATGTCACGCTTTGAGTACCGGAGTCCTGTTAGCCCGCTACAGCCCGGTTTACCGGAGTCCTGCTAGCCCACTGCTACAGCCCGGACCCACTTGCTGATGACCGACACGTTCGAAGCTGGGTCATGGATGCCTGTCCCTGTAAGTCTGTGCCACTTTGGGTTTACGACTAGTCATGTCAGCCCGGGCTCTTTATCATATGGATGCTAGCGACACTATCATATACGTGAGCCAAAAGGCGCAAACGGTCCCGGGCAAAGGTAAGGCGACACCCGTGGGGATACCGTGCGTGAGGCCGCAAAGTGATATGAGGTGTTACCGGCTAGATCGATGTGACATCGAGTCGGGGTCCTGACAACCGAGTGGAGAGCGACCCTCCCACACGGGGGCTTAGCTGCAGTCCAGTACTCGCCTAAATGTTTGAAAATCCTACCGAGTGGTGAGCCAGCCTCCGACTCAGAGGCTTAGCTGCAGTCCAGTACGCGCCTAAGTGTTTGAAAATCCTACCGAGTGGTGAGCGACCCTCCCACTCGGGGGCTTAGCTGTAGTCCAGTACTCGCCTAAGTGTTTGAAAATCCTACCGAGTGGTGAGCCAGCCTCCCACTCGGGGGCTTAGCTGCAGTCCAGTACTCGCCTAAGTGTTTGAAAATCCTACCGAGTGGACAG
>NW_021306183.1:0-1079 GCF_002162155.2 Triticum dicoccoides
CCTACCATATATTTATTGCAAAATTGGACCAAATCAATTTTATAAAATACTAGGACATATTTAATGCAGAATTGACAAAATTGTTGGGTGCCAAAAGTTTTGATCCACCTCTCATGAAAAAGACAAATTCCCGCTGATTCAATAGGAAGCGGGTCAAATTTGAACTGCAGCTACCTCGTAGTTTGCTCTTTATTTTTTCCAAAAATCATTTCCAGGTACATAAGTATCTGTTTAATCAGAGAAACACAAAAAAATTCAAGACTCAACCACTAGCTAGGAACGGTCATTCCCGCCGTTTTGACCGCATTTTGAAACGGGCATAAAAAATTCAAAAAAAATCTAAAAATTGGAAAACCTTCGCATTGTTTCATCATATGTGGCCAAGTTACCAGCAAAAATCATAACATTGTAATATGGCAATTATTTTAAAAAAGTGTTATCAGAAATGAGCTATCATGCGTGAGGATTCATGGCTTTCAAGCCAAATAATCAATCTTATGGCCACATTCATGGCATAGTTTGTTCAAATGATCTCATATTGTGCACAAGGGTGCATCTTGGAATTCCAAACAATGTTGACAAAGGGAGTTTTCATTTTCTTTGCACGAAAAATTCATTTTCCATTTTTCGAGTGCCCGAAATGAGGTTTCTTTCTGAAGGACCTACCATATATTTATTGCAAAATTGGACCAAATCAATTTTATAAAATACTAGGACATATTTAATGCATAATTGACAAAATTGTTGGGTGCCAAAAGTTTTGATCCACCTCTCATGAAAAAGACAAATTCCCGCTGATTCAATAGGAAGCGGGTCAAATTTGAACTGCAGCTACCTCGTAGTTTGCTCTTTATTTTTTCCAAAAATCATTTCTAGGTACATAAGTATCTGTTTAATCAGAGAAACACGAAAAAATTCAAGACTCAACCACTAGATAGGAACGGTCATTCCCGCCGTTTTGACCGCATTTTGAAACGGGCATAAAAAATTCAAAAAAATTTGGAAAACCTTCGCATTGTTTCATCATACGTGGTCAAGTTACCAGCAAAAATTATAAACTTGTAATATAGCAATTATTT
>NW_021306184.1:0-1436 GCF_002162155.2 Triticum dicoccoides
AGGATTTTCGGAAGAACGAATATTATTTGAGGACCTTTGTGAAACACAAGAACAACTGGGGATGAGCGGATACTCGGCAAGCGCGAGTAATTATCCGTAGGGGTATTCATGCAGCAAGGAACTGCAGGGCAGTAAGCGTAAAGAATTCTCGGAATATCGAAGAGTATTTCAGGACATCTTGTAATAACAAGAGCAACTGGGGATGGCAATATGAACGATAGGTGTAAGTAGTTATCCAGAGGGATTTATCGATGGAAGTGAATTGCAAAAGCGATGGCACATAGTCTCGAGAGCACATCGTAGAGTATCTTCGGAATCTTCTGGTGCAGCAGGCGGTCATCGGTAACAAGTGGCTCTCCGGGAGAAAGTACTTGCGAGAACCTAAAGTTAGTTTTGTTTTTAGCAAAATCATTTAACCCGAATAGAAGAGAAATAAGAGTCCCAGAGTATAGGTCGAGGAATAAAAGATCCTAGTACCACCCAATGGCGACGTGGGCCCGTAAGGCACACAGCCAAGTTAGTAAAAGTTTTGCAATGTCTAGACTCGACTTCGGCCAAGGAGTGTGGAAGGGGGATTCCTACAGGCAGTCGGCTCTGATACCAACTTGTGACGCCCCCGATTTAATCGTACACTAATCATGCACGCAAATGTGTACGATCAAGATCAGGGACTCACGGGAAGATATCACAACACAACTCTACAAATAAAATAAGTCATACAAGCATCATAATACAAGCCAGGGGCCTCGAGGGCTCGAATACAAGTGCTCGATCATAGACGAGTCAGCGGAAGCAACAATATCTGAGTACAGACATAAGTTAAATAGGGTGCCATAAGATGGCTAGCACAAACTGGGATACAGATCGAAAGAGGAGCAGGCCTCCTGCCTGGGATCCTCCTAGGTCACTCCTGGTCGTCATCAGCGGGCAGCACGTAGTAGTAGGCACCTCCGGTGTAGTAGGGGTCGTCGTCGACGGTGGCGTCTGGCTCCTGGACTCCAGCATCTGGTTGCGACAACCAGGTAGAAGGGAAAGGGGAAAAGAGGGAGAAAAGCAACCGTGAGTACTCATCCAAAGTACTCGCAAGCAAGGAACTACACTACATATGCATGGTTATATGTGTAAGGAGGCCATATCAGTGGACTGAACTGCAGAATGCCAGAATAAGAGGGGGATAGCTAGTCCTATCGAAGACTACGCTTCTGGCAGCCTCCGTCTTGCAGCATGTAGAAGAGAGTAGATTGAAGTCCTCCAAGTAGCATCTTCAAGTAGCATCTCCAAGCAGCATCTCCAGTAGCATCGCATAGCATAATCCTACCCGGCGATCCTCTCCTCGTCGCCCTGCGGAAAAGCGATCACCGGGTTGTCTGTGGAACTTGGAAGGGTGTGTTTTATTAAGTATCTGGTTCTAGTTGTCATAAGGTCAAGGTACAACT
>NW_021306185.1:0-661 GCF_002162155.2 Triticum dicoccoides
CAGGTGGGGCCAGCCCCCCCTGTTAATTAGTTTAACTATTTTATCTTAACTACCCCCTCTGCTGACACTGACAGGTGGGCCCCCGCCATCAGGTGATTAGCTTAAGCTAATCACCACCTAATCTAACCCCAGAGCCACTGACATGTGGGCCCTAGTGCCCTAATCTTTAATTAAATTAAACTAACCCCCCCCCCTGTCTAACCTGTGTCACTGACGTGTGGCCCCCACACGTCAGGTTTGACTCTGAGCACCCAGTTGACCCTGCTGACGTCACTGTGACGTGGGGCTGACGCAATAAGTATTTTCTGGATTTAATTTAATTCTGAAATTCCAGAAAATGCCTAAAACTTCAATAAATCATAGAAAATTAACCGTAACTCCAAATTAAATAATTTATATATGAAAAATTATCAGAAAAATTCAAGGAATCCATCTGTACCATTTTCATGCATGTTAGAACAACTTATCACTACTGTTTAGGGCAAATGAAGTGAATGACATTTAAATAACCACATATGGAGTTTGAATTTGAATCTTGTATTCAAACCAACCCCATTTAACTTGTTGCTAGATGCATTAGCCCAAAACACATTCATTTTGCCATGTCATGATCATGCATCATATTGTGCATTACATTGATTGTGTTTCCTTCTGTGTTGCC
>NW_021306186.1:0-1573 GCF_002162155.2 Triticum dicoccoides
CGCGTCACCTTTTCTTTTCTCGGATCGTTTTCTTCTAATCGTTCCGATTCTTTTCTTCTCTAAACCGTTCCGGTTTTCTAGATCAGTTTTTCGTTCGGATTTCTTCTTCGAAACCCTAGATCGGATTCGTTTTCTTCTCCGATTTAGTTGCCTTTTTACCGTTCGCCGGACCGTTCGTCCTAACGAACGTGATCACCGGATTCTTCTAGGTTAATGAACGTCCGTTCGTTTAACCGTTCGTCGTTCTCTTTTCTCGTCGGATTTATTCCGCGATTCTTCCGATCGTGATTTCAGATCCGATCTTCTTTCTAGTCTATCTTCTTGCTCGTTTATCGGAATCAGGTGATTCAAATGCCTGGAGTTTCGCCTCGAAACCGCCGTTCCGACTAACCAACTTAAACTAAGTTTTGTTACTGTAAAATTTTGACCTAGTTTCAACTTGCTAGAACCGAGTTGTTTTCTTTCGTCGTTTGACTTTCGATGCTTTATTTGATTCGATTCTTTTGCAACCAGGGTTCTTAATTTGAACTCTCTGGTTATATCTTTTATTCGAGATTTCCCTGTGCATTAGATGAGTACTTATTGTATGCTTGTTGTTTGTCTGCGATAGATTACCCGGATTGCGCCGCTTGTTACTTCGAAACCCTAGGACTCGCGGATCATCAGCAAGGCAAGTAACACTTTGATCATACCTTTTCTACAACCCATGTTTTATTGCATTAGATCAATCCTCTCACATTGCATGATTAGGATCTAATTAAATTGTGGGATGGGAAGTAGATGAGGTAGTACCTATTACCTGTTACTTATGAAACCTTGGGAGTTACTTCTACGTTTGCTTATTATGCTATGCTATGCTAGTAGACGTGGATTGGGTGAGTGAATATCCATGACAGATGTGAGGTTGTTAATTAATGGCTTATCTAAGGTGGCAACCTAAACACACATCTGGGTGGATTGAGGCACCTGATGTCTATCAGGACTTGCCTGTTTTTTTTTGGACCGCCACCCAGGCTCAAAGGGATCATAAGATCTTTCATGCTAGAAACTTCCGTGTGCAGCCACATGCTACTATGGGCTCTAGCATAGTTGACTAAGTTGTGCGAACTCTTACGGGGTGGACTAGCAGATGTAGGGGATGTAGGTGTACCGGTCTACCCCACATGTAAGGTGCTAGTGCTTCTGAAAGACTATGTCTCGGTCATCCGTTTCTCAAACACCATGTAGTGCGAGAAAACAAACGGAGGCAATCGAGTCATGTGGGGAAAAGTGCGCAAACCTCTGCAGAGTAACAAACTAATCATGATTAGCCGTGTCCCCGGTTATGGACATTTTGAGTATCTAGTACTTGAATATCTTTGTGAATCTCAACATGTTACCTCTAATAAAAGCTATTGGGTTTTAATGAGTACTTTTAAATTGGGATTGAGGATGCTGTCAACCATTCTCAATGTTTAACAACCACCATGATAGTTAAACAAAATTATTCCTTTGATGTAGGGAAAAATTGGCTTTTCGCAAAACTGTAACCATAGAGCCTTACCACCAGCCATAATGCATGTAGTATAGGCTT
>NW_021306187.1:0-1129 GCF_002162155.2 Triticum dicoccoides
GGTAAGGCGTGGAGGAAGCCATCTTGATTAGCTCAGGTTGTATCCTTGTCTGGAATACATGCACCGGACCTCATGCTTATATAGGCGGGCGCCTAGCTAGTTCCATCGCAGCAGCACGTCGTGGGTGGCTGATGTACTGTCGCAGGTTTTTTTTTTCAAACGAGATTTTTGGAAATTCGCGAAACAATGAAATACTGTCTGAAAAAATCAAATTGTTTTGAATTTAAATAAGTGAACAAGGTCAAAGTGAAAATGTATGCACACGTGTTAATAACTTGCTTAGTGGCCTGGTTCAAAGGAAGCGCATGCTAATGACAGGTTGTCGCGGGTGCATGTCTGATCCCAACAAAGACTTCAATAATAGAACTAACTGAAGACGAACTTCAGCAAATGAAAATTCACCGTAATGTCGAGCGGTCAGAATATTTTAATGGGTTCTTCTTTTTTACGCAACATGGCACATTAGAGCAAAGTATAGACCAACTGTTCTGCTAGTGGTCTATTATTATTTCTTAAATGGTGGTGTGTCCTTTTCGCATTGCACAACTTAAACTAAATGTGAGTTTATGTTACTATAATATACTCCCTCCGTTTCAAAATAGATGATCAGTTAGTATAAAATTGGGTTATCTATTTTGAAACGGAGAGAGTACTTGTTTGCTCATACCTAACATCGATCAGCTGTTGTGCTAGTCATTTGTGCGAGAGAATCTTTTCATGGATGCGTTTCAGAAACTAATTTGAGTGTGAGACACCAAGTCATATTTGAACTTCTGTCCATCGGAGAAGAACCATGCATGGCGGCCGGTAAGCGAGCATGTGGTACGACCGAATCATTGCTAGCTACTTTCTCCATTCAGAATTACTTGTCTCGGAAATAAATGTATCTAGAACTAAAATACGTCTAGATACATCCATTTTCGCGACAAGTAATTCCAAACGGAGGGAGTAGCTACTACGAGTACGTACTTATGTTCGGTTATCAAGTGTACATCACTGAGCCAATTTTCGGTATACCCCCCCTCCACAAACCGTATAAGGATAGTATGGTCATTTGACCATAACGTATAGACACCTTCGTATGTGATGCATACGAGCTATATGTATACGTACATAGCAGATCCGTCGG
>NW_021306188.1:0-1116 GCF_002162155.2 Triticum dicoccoides
GGTAAGGCGTGGAGGAAGCCATCTTGATTAGCTCAGGTTGTATCCTTGTCTGGAATACATGCACCGGACCTCATGCTTATATAGGCGGGCGCCTAGCTAGTTCCATCGCAGCAGCACGTCGTGGGTGGCTGATGTACTGTCGCAGGTTTTTTTTTTCAAACGAGATTTTTGGAAATTCGCGAAACAATGAAATACTGTCTGAAAAAATCAAATTGTTTTGAATTTAAATAAGTGAACAAGGTCAAAGTGAAAATGTATGCACACGTGTTAATAACTTGCTTAGTGGCCTGGTTCAAAGGAAGCGCATGCTAATGACAGGTTGTCGCGGGTGCATGTCTGATCCCAACAAAGACTTCAATAATAGAACTAACTGAAGACGAACTTCAGCAAATGAAAATTCACCGTAATGTCGAGCGGTCAGAATATTTTAATGGGTTCTTCTTTTTTACGCAACATGGCACATTAGAGCAAAGTATAGACCAACTGTTCTGCTAGTGGTCTATTATTATTTCTTAAATGGTGGTGTGTCCTTTTCGCATTGCACAACTTGAACTAAATGTGAGTTTATGTTACTATAATATACTCCCTCCGTTTCAAAATAGATGATCAGTTAGTATAAAATTGGGTTATCTATTTTGAAACGGAGAGAGTACTTGTTTGCTCATACCTAACATCGATCAGCTGTTGTGCTAGTCATTTGTGCGAGAGAATCTTTTCATGGATGCGTTTCAGAAACTAATTTGAGTGTGAGACACCAAGTCATATTTGAACTTCTGTCCATCGGAGAAGAACCATGCATGGCGGCCGGTAAGCGAGCATGTGGTACGACCGAATCATTGCTAGCTACTTTCTCCGTTCGGAATTACTTGTCTCGGAAATAAATGTATCTAGAACTAAAATACGTCTAGATACATCCATTTTCGCGACAAATAATTCCAAACGGAGGGAGTAGCTACTACGAGTACGTACTTATGTTCGGTTATCAAGTGTACATCACTGAGCCAATTTTCGGTATACCCCCCCTCCACAAACCGTATAAGGATAGTATGGTCATTTGACCATAACGTATAGACACCTTCGTATGTGATGCATACGAGCTATATGTATACGTACATA
>NW_021306189.1:0-1497 GCF_002162155.2 Triticum dicoccoides
ACTCAGCATCTTGTCTTTTTTATTTATCTCCGGATCATTTCCGTCATCTTCCCGCTTCTTCTCCTCCCTACCCGCATGCCAACGCAGGAGCTTTGCTACCTTAGGGTCCGCGAAATACCGCTGCAGACGAGGAGTGATCAGAAAGTACCACACTGATTTTCGAGGAGCTTTCTTCCTCTTCTTGTATCGAGTGATGCCGCACACCGGACATATGGTAGACTCCACGTGATTGTCCCGATAAATGATGCAATTTTTCATGCACACATGATATTTCACGTGCGGTAAATCCAGAGGACACACGATTTTCTTCGCCTCCTCGAAACTGGTTGGGCACTTGCACTACAGGAATCAGCTACTTTGCCGTCGGCCACGGCGGACGGCAAAGGCATGAACGGCGGACGACAAAAGTCTTTGCCGTCAGCCACGGATGGCAAAAGGCTCCGACAAAGTAGGCTACGGTAAACAACTACTTTGCCGTCTGCTACTGATGGCAAAGTCTTTGTCGTCCGCCGCAGACGGCAAAGAGAACGCGACAGACAGCAAAGAAGGTGGACGGCATTAATTGCGCTGCTAGTCCATTAAGTGGCTAACGACAGGCCTTTGCCGTCCGCCGCTGACGGCAAACTTTCTAGTGTCTTTGCCGTCCGCCGTATGATGTCATCTACACGTCACTACATGGCAGGTTCTTTGCCGTCTGCCACTGATGGCAAAGTCTTTGCCGTCTGCCACTGTAGGCAAACTAACCAAACAGGTCAGCTCCCAGGAAGCACAGCTGGATGCCACATGCCTTCTTTGCCGTCCGCGGCAGACGGCAAAGAGCCCGTTGCTGTCGGTGGCAGACGGCAAAGAGCCTGCATATTGGCTCTTTTATCAGTTCTTTATTAAATCCAACAATTTTCATCACAAATATAGATGACATATATAGATATATTTCAAAAGGCCATTACAGAGCAAACATATAAGATATCCAACACATAACTTCATCATCCAACCATATATATTACATGCATAGTTCCATCATACATAACAAGTTCAACATAGAGGCATCCAACCATATATATTACAATAGTTTCATCCAACGATACATGCATAGTTCAACGATACAAAAGAAACAGAGAAAGGGATAAGGAGCACTCCATCTATGCAAGCTTTCGTCAAGTGAATGAACTCTGCAAAATGAAAAATAAGAAAGTTAGAACAAGAAGAGTAGAACAAGAAGAAGAGTAGAACAAGAAGAAGACTAGAACAAGAAGAGTAGAACAAGAAGAAGAATAGAACAAGAAGAGTATGTCATTTATGAGCTAACTTACGTGAAATGGATCACATATGAGCTAACTAAGTTGAAATGGGTCGTTTATGAGCTAGCTAAGGTGAAATGGATCATTTATGAGCTAACTTAGTTGAAATGGGTCGTTTAGGAGCTAACTAAGGTCAAATGGATCGTTTTTCAGGTAACTAAGATGAAATGGATCTTTTTTAGCTAACTTAGATGAAATG
>NW_021306190.1:0-1786 GCF_002162155.2 Triticum dicoccoides
CATGGTTGGCCACGTGATGAGAATAAATTTTCTCCATACTTAATTTCCCTCGGTCAGGATGCCTCAGGTTCTCGGTGTTGACCGAGACGGTGCTCCGGAGAATGCACCCGAGCTGAAGCGAGTACCCCTTGACTATTCGTTCGGGCGCCGTTGGATTCCCGTTGGAGTCCACTTCAGTAACTTCCTCCTTGAGGGTGAGGAGCACGATCGGGCGCCGGTCCTTCCGTTGCCTCTTCGGTTGGCTGCCATCTGTGCGTGCGCCGCCATCATCAGTGGTGGCATCTTCGGCGGCACCATCAGTGGTGGCATCAGTGGGGTCATCCTCGGCGGTACCATCAGTGGTCTCAGGATCGATGGGGAAGGCGGCATCCTCATACAACTGAGGTTGGTCCTCCATCTCCTGGGACAGCTCACAGAATGCCTTGCCGCCCGAACCCCCGGCCTTATCGTTGTTGGCCATGTTTCTCTCTAAATAGGAACAAAGTTTGGTCAAAAAGTTGGTTATTGTTTAGGGTTTGTCGACACCGAGGCATCCTAAAAGCTAAGCTTTTATCATTGAGGGTTTTTCGACGCCGAGGCACCCTAAAAGCCTAAGCTTTCATCATTAGTCACAAGTACCCCGGCCCATGCATTAGTCACAAGTACCCCATATGTCCTATTTTTAGCAAAGTCATGCTAAAATTCACGGAAAATTTCAGCATGACCTTTGCTGAAAATAGGACATATGGAGTACCCGAATTTGCTGGAACGGAAGTTAATCGACATTCCAGCAAACTCAAGGGCCTCTCGGGTGGACAAGGAAAAAAAAGGCCTCCATCACAGCATGGAAAATACATTGGCATGTTTTTGCTTATAAAAAAGCTAACAAGTGTAAGTCAAAACAATATACCACCAAGTGAACCACCACAACATCTAAAAGCTAACAATTGTTTTTGCTTATAAAAAAGACCAATGGCACATAATACATCCAGAAGCACAATTCCTAGTGATTTCCTGCTTGAGGCAATCTGCTTTCAACCGGGGTGCACAATCTTCAACATGAGTCGGACCATGATAACCGTTATTTTGCTTATCAGTACATGTTTTCTCAAGCCGAAGTTGAGATTGAACATCACATGAAGTGCAGATTCCTTGAAATGGTAATGATAAATATAGTTCCAAAAGATGCAACACATAAGCAGAATTGTATTATGTTTCAATACTTAGCCAGAGTTATAATGCAATATTTCTTTCAGTTTATCAGTGCAAGTATATCATTTCACAAGCTTCAGAGAAGAGCAAGCAGGAGTACACTACTGCACAATTTAACTGAATTTTTTTACTCCAATAATACTGGTACACTTGCTACTGTAATGGAATACCTGATCTTTGATTCAAGTAATAGTGTATGATGAATTTGATTATTCAGACTTAAGTTGCTTCAAGTGATGTCACTAGTTTCAGTTAACTGGAGTACTACAGCAAATGGAGTACCTAATCTGATCCAGTTAAAGTCTCCAAATGGAGTACTACAGCTCCTGCACCTGCTTCTGTTATGTTTGGCTTGATAAGGAAGATATGTAGGCTTGACATAATTTTTACTAAGTTGCAGCAGCAGCTCATGATGAACTTGGTTTGTAGTGTGCTATATATATGGACTGCCCAATCCAATCCTAGTACTTACTGAAATATACTACTAGCTGCTTATTTGTTAGTCTGTGCTTTGCATTTTGGATTTGCAGTGGCAAATTTAGGCGAATCCCAAATGTTTTGAAAACTGATCACACTCATCACTGACTGACTAACT
>NW_021306191.1:0-1324 GCF_002162155.2 Triticum dicoccoides
GATATGACCCAAACGGCAGTGCCACAAATAAGTTGCACTATCATTATTAACTTTGCATCTTTTGGCATCAATATTATGAATATGTGTATCACTACGATCGAGATCCAATGAACCATTTTCATTGGGTGTGTAACCATATAAGGTTTTATTCATGTAAATAGAACAACAGTTTATTCTCTTACTTAAATGAATAACCGTATTGCAATAAACATGATCAAATCATATTCATGCTCAACGCAAACACCAAATAACATTTATTTAGGTTCAACACTAATCCCGAAAGAATAGGGAGTGTGCGATGATGATCATATCAATCTTGAAACTACTTTCAACACATATCATCACTTCACCCTTAACTAGTTTCTGTTTATTCTGCAACTCCCGTTTCGAGTTACCACTCTTAGCAACTGAACCAGTACCAAATACCGAGGGGTTGCTATAAACACTAGTAAAGCACACATCAAACACCTGTATATCAAATATACCCTTTTTCACTTTGCCATCCTTCTTATCCACCAAATATTTAGGGTAGCTCCGCTTCCAGTGACCATTTCCTTTGCAGTGTAAGCACTCAGTTTCAGGCTTTGGTTCAGCTTTGGGCTTCTTCGTGGGAGTGACAACTTGCTTGTCAATCTACTTGAAGTTCCCCTTTTCTTTCCCTTTGCCCTTTTCTTGAAACTAGTGATCTTGTCAACCATCAACACTTGATGCTCTTTCTTGATTTCTACCTTCGTTGATTTCAACATCACGAAGAGCTCGGGAATCATTTTCATCATCCCTTGCATACTATAGTTCATCACGAAGTTCTACTAACTTGGTGATGGTGACTAGAGAATTCTGTCAATCACTATCTTATCTGGAAGATTAACTCCCACTTGATTCAAGCGATTGAAGTACCCAGACAATCTGAGCACATGCTCACTAGTTGAGCGATTCTCCTCCATCTTTTAGCTATAGAACTTGTTGGAGACTTCATATCTCTTCAACTCGGGTATTTGCTTGAAATATTAACTTCAATTACTGGAACATCTCATATGGTCCATGATGTTCAAAACATCTTTGAATTCCCGATTCTAAGCCGTTAAGCATGGTGCACTTAAACTATCAAGTAGTCATCATATTGAGCTAGCCAAACGTTCATAACGTCTGCATTTGCTCCTGCAATAGGTCTGTCACCTAGCGGTGCATTAAGGACATAATTCTTCTGTGCAGCAATGAGGATTTAACCTCAGATCACGGATCAAATCCGCAACATTGCTACTAACATTTTTCAACACAATTTTCTCTAGGAACATATCAAAATAAACACAGGGAAGCAACAACG
>NW_021306192.1:0-1614 GCF_002162155.2 Triticum dicoccoides
TTCTTTCTGGTTGTCACAACCAGATGCTGGAGTCCAGGAGCCAGACGCCACCGTCGACGACGACCCCTACTACACCGGAGGTGCCTACTACTACGTGCTGCCCGCTGACGACGACCTGGAGTAGTTTAGGAGGATCCCAGGCAGGAGGCCTGCGCCTCTTTCGATCTGTATCCCAGTTTGTGCTAGCCTTCTTAAGGCAAACTTGTTTAACTTATGTCTGTACTCAGATATTGTTGCTTCCGCTGACTCGTCTATGATCGAGCACTTGTATTCGAGCCCTCGAGGCCCCTGGCTTGTATTATGATGCTTGTATGACTTATTTATGTTTTAGAGTTGTGTTGTGATATCTTCCCATGAGTCCCTGATCTTGATCGTACACATTTGCGTGCATGATTAGTGTACGATTGAATCGGGGGCGTCACAAGTTGGTATCAGAGCCGACTGCCTGTAGGAATCCCCCTTTCCAACTCCTTGGCCGAAGTCGAGTCTAGTCATTGAAAAACTTTTACTAACATGGCTGTGTGGCCCATGGGCCCACGTCGCCATCGGGAGGTATTAGGATCTTTTATTCCTCGACCTTTACTCTGGGATTCTGAACCCTCTTCTATTCGGGTTAAACGATTTTTACTAAAAAGTAACTTTAGGTTCTCGAAAATACTTTCTCCCGGAGAGCCCCTTCAGTCCAGATGGTCACCGACTGCACCAGAAGATTTCGGAGATACTCTTTGATATTCTCTCGAGACTTTGTGCCCATCACTTTTGCTATTCCCGACCACCGATAAATCCTTATGGATAACCATTTACACTTGCCATTCTTACGATCATTCCCCATTGTTCTTGTTATTACAAGATACCCGAAGTTTTCTCTATTGTTCCGAGAATACTTCGTGCCTACTGCCTAGCGGTTCTTTGCCACATGAATACCCCTTCAAATAAATCCCCGCACTTGTCAAGTATCCGCCCATCCCCAGTTGTTCATGAGTTTCACAAAAGTCTTCAAAATACTATTCGATCTTCCGAAAATCCTCTGGAGCCTTTTGCTCTTGAAATTCTTGCTTGCTCGCATTATGGTTAATCCCATAAGTCTCGTAGTCTTAATGACATTCCTTGTCATTATCATTTTGAGTCTGCTGACTCAATATGTTTGCGAATGCACGCAATCATCATTGATCCTTATAAATTACTTCTCCGGCTAAGCTGCCATTCTTTTAACTGGAATTGGTTCTCGACCAATCCAATTGTCATTGATTGTACCCTAAGGCTATTCAACTTATCCATCCCTACTCAGAGCATTGCTTCTGATCCCTTGATTTGGAAATCATAATTCCTTTGCATTTGACAATTGAGTTAGTCAGTTGTTTCTATAATCTGATCTCCTTGCAATCTTCTTCCTCTAGTTGAGTACCGATGCTCACGTCAGATCCCTTGTGGACCACCAGATCCTTTGTTGGATTTTATCTGACAACGCCCTTCATATTCAATAACCTTGTGAGCCTTTCCTCTGATACATAATGCCTTTGGTAAATTGTATCCTCTGCTTTCTTAACCATGCTCTGTCTTCGAGCTTGAGTTAATTACTTCTAAAGATTCTGGTATATGATTCTAAGATGCCCC
>NW_021306193.1:0-1808 GCF_002162155.2 Triticum dicoccoides
GTAAGAGACATCATAGATCGCACCATATCTAGTAAAGTACGATTACGACGTTCGGACACACCATTGCGCTGTGGTGTTCCGGGTGGCGTGAGTTGTGAAACTATTCCACAGTTTTTCAAATGTACACCAAACTCGTAACTCAAATATTCTCCTCCACGATCAGATCGTAGAAACTTTATTTTCTTGTTACGATGATTTTCTACTTCACTCTGAAATTCTTTGAACTTTTCAAATGTTTCAGACTTATGCTTCATTAAGTAGATATATCCATATCTGCTCAAATCATCTGTGAAGGTGAGAAAATAACGATATCCGCCACGAGCCTCAATATTCATCGGGCCACATACATCGGTATGTATGATTTCCAACAAATCTGTTGCTCTCTCCATAGTACCGGAGAACGGTGTTTTAGTCATCTTGCCCATGAGGCACGGTTCGCAAGTACCAAGTGATTCATAATCAAGTGGTTCCAAAAGTCCATCGGTATGGAGTTTCTTCATGCGCTTTATACCGATATGACCTAAACGACAGTGCCACAAATAAGTTGCACTTTCATTATCAACTCTGCATCTTTTGGTTTCAACATTATGAATATGTGTATTACTACTATAGAGATTCAGTAAGAATAGACCACTCTTCAAGGGTGCATGACCATAAAAGATATTACTCATATAAATAGAACAACCATTATTCTCTGATTTAAATGAATAACCGTCTCGCATTAAACAAGATCCAGATATAATGTTCATGCTCAACGCTGGCACCAAATAACAATTATTTAGGTCTAATATTAATCCCGAAGGTAGATGTAGAGGTAGCGTGCCGACCGCGATCACATCGACTTTGGAACCGTTTCCCACGCGCATCGTCACCTCATCCTTTGCCAGTGCCCGCTTATTCTGTAGTCCCTGTTTCGAGTTGCAAATATTAGCAACAGAACCAGTATCAAATACTCAGGTGCTACTGCGAGCTCTAGTAAGGTACACATCAATAACATGTATATCACATATACCTTTGTTCACCTTGCCATCCTTCTTATCCGCCAAATACTTGGGGCAGTTCCGCTTCCAGTGACCAGTCTGCTTGCAGTAGAAGCACTCAGTTTCAGGCTTAGGTCCAGACTTGGGTTTCTTATCTTGAGCAGCAACTGGCTTGCTGTTCTTCTTGAAGTTCCCCTTCTTCTTTCCTTTGCCCTTTTTCTTGAAACTAGTGGTTTTGTTAACCATCAACACTTGATGCTCCTTTTTGATTTCTACCTCCGCAGCTTTCAGCATTGCGAAGAGCTCGGGAATAGTCTTGTTCATCCCTTGCATATTATAGTTCATCACGAAGCTCTTGTAGCTTGGTGGCAGTGATTGGAGAATTCTGTCGATGACGCAATCATCCGGAAGATTAACTCCCAATTGAATCAAGTGATTATTATACCCAGACATTTTGAGTATATGCTCACTAACAGAACTGTTCTCCTCCATCTTGCAGCTATAGAACTTATTGGAGACTTCATATCTCTCAATCCGGGCATTTGCTTGAAATATTAACTTCAACTCCTGGAACATCTCATATGCTCCATGACGTTCAAAACGTCGTTGAAGTCCCGATTCTAAGCCGTAAAGCATGGCACACTGAACTATCGAGTAGTCATCAGCTTTGCTCTGCCAGACGTTCATAACATCTGGCGTTGCTCCAGCAGCAGGCCTGGCACCCAGCGGTGCTTCCAGGACGTAATTCTTCTGTGCAGCAATGAGGATAATCCTCAAGTTACGGACCCAGTCCGTGTAATTGCTACCATCATCTTTCAACTTTGCTTT
>NW_021306194.1:0-1627 GCF_002162155.2 Triticum dicoccoides
GGCGGCGGCGAAGCGGTCCCCCGGGCCACGTGGCGGCGGCTGAGTGGCGGCGGGGTGGAGCGGACGCTGTACGGCGCGGGCCGGACACATCCGTCGGCAGCGGAGGAAGGAGATCTGTATTTTTTTAGGAGGAGGACGGGGAGGAAGACGAGATCCGAAATGGGGGGTGTATATATAGGCATAAGTGGAGCTAGGAGAGTCCAAATGAGGTGCAGTTTTCGCCCACGCGATCGTGATCGAACGATCTAGGACATGGAGCAGAGTTTGGTGGGTTTTGGGACAAATTTGGGGGGTGTTGGGCTGCAACACACACGAGGCCTTTTCGGTCCCTCGGTTAACCGTTGGAGTATCAAACGAAGTCCAAATGGTACGGAACTTGACAGGCGGTCTACCGGTAGTAAACCAAGGCCGCTTGGCAAGTCTCGGTCCAATCCGGAAATGCTTAATCCCCACACACGAAAGAAAGCTAGAAATGGCCACCGGAGGAGAACGAAGCGCCGGAATGCAAAACGGACAACGGGGAAAATGCTCGAATGCAAGAGATGAACATGTATGCAAATGCAATGCACGTGATGACATGATATGAGATGCATGAAAACCAAAACAACACACGGAGACAAAGACCCGAACCCGAGAAATAAATATAACTTAACGCCAGAAACGGCAAGAGTTGGAGTACAAATTGGGAAAGCTACATCTGGGGCGTTACAACACTCCACCACTACGAAAAGATCTCGTCCCGAGATCTAGGACTGAAAGAACTCCGGGTACTCAGAACGGAGGTGATCCTCGCGTTCCCAGGTAGCTTCACGGTCGAAATGGTGAGACCACTTGACTTTGAGAAACTTGATTGACTTGTTGCGAGTCTTGCGTTCAGTCTCTTCAAGAATAGCAACTGGGTGCTCACGATAGGAGAGATCTTCTTGGAGCTCAATGTCCTCGAAGTTGACGGTGCGGTCAGGAGTCTTGAAGCACTTTCGAAGCTGAGAGACATGGAACACATCATGAACATTTGCAAAGTTTGAAGGAAGCTCGAGTTGATAGGCGAGGTCGCCTCTCTTTCTAACAATCTTGAGAGGCCCGACATATCTGGGGGCAAGCTTCCCTTTGATACCGAAGCGACGAGTACCTTTCATAGGCGAGACGCGGAGGTAAACGTGATCTCCGATCTGGAAAGCCAAATCACGGTGCTTACTATCATAGTAGCTCTTTTGGCGGGATTGGGCTGCTTTGAGGTTATCACGAATGACTTTGCACATTTCTTCTGCTTCTGTGATTAAGTCATTACCCAGCAGCTGACGTTCACCGGTTTCAGACCAGTTGAGAGGGGTACGGCACTTCCTGCCATACAGAATTTCAAAAGGGGCCTTGCCCGAACTTGCTTGAAAACTGTTATTGTATGAGAATTCAGCATAAGGAAGACAGTCCTCCCACTTCAAGCCGAAAGAGATCACACAAGCCCTGAGCATATCCTCAAGAATCTGGTTGACACGCTCGACTTGACCGCTAGTTTGAGGATGGAAAGCAGTGCTGAAGCGGACGTTAGTGCCCATGGCCTTCTGAAAAGAATCCCAAAACTTCGAGGTAAAGATGCTGCCACGGTCTGAAGATATCACTTGAGGAATAC
>NW_021306195.1:0-1497 GCF_002162155.2 Triticum dicoccoides
ACTCAGCATCTTGTCTTTTTTATTTATCTCCGGATCATTTCCGTCATCTTCCCGCTTCTTCTCCTCCCTACCCGCATGCCAACGCAGGAGCTTTGCTACCTTAGGGTCCGCGAAATACCGCTGCAGACGAGGAGTGATCAGAAAGTACCACACTGATTTTCGAGGAGCTTTCTTCCTCTTCTTGTATCGAGTGATGCCGCACACCGGACATATGGTAGACTCCACGTGATTGTCCCGATAAATGATGCAATTTTTCATGCACACATGATATTTCACGTGCGGTAAATCCAGAGGACACACGATTTTCTTCGCCTCCTCGAAACTGGTTGGGCACTTGCACTACAGGAATCAGCTACTTTGCCGTCGGCCACGGCGGACGGCAAAGGCATGAACGGCGGACGACAAAAGTCTTTGCCGTCAGCCACGGATGGCAAAAGGCTCCGACAAAGTAGGCTACGGTAAACAACTACTTTGCCGTCTGCTACTGATGGCAAAGTCTTTGTCGTCCGCCGCAGACGGCAAAGAGAACGCGACAGACAGCAAAGAAGGTGGACGGCAATAATTGCACTGCTAGTCCATTAAGTGGCTAACGACAGGCCTTTGCCGTCCGCCGCTGACGGCAAACTTTCTAGTGTCTTTGCCGTCCGCCGTATGATGTCATCTACACGTCACTACATGGCAGGTTCTTTGCCGTCTGCCACTGATGGCAAAGTCTTTGCCGTCTGCCACTGTAGGCAAACTAACCAAACAGGTCAGCTCCCAGGAAGCACAGCTGGATGCCACATGCCTTCTTTGCCGTCCGCGGCAGACGGCAAAGAGCCCGTTGCTGTCGGTGGCAGACGGCAAAGAGCCTGCATATTGGCTCTTTTATCAGTTCTTTATTAAATCCAACAATTTTCATCACAAATATAGATGACATATATAGATATATTTCAAAAGGCCATTACAGAGCAAACATATAAGATATCCAACACATAACTTCATCATCCAACCATATATATTACATGCATAGTTCCATCATACATAACAAGTTCAACATAGAGGCATCCAACCATATATATTACAATAGTTTCATCCAACGATACATGCATAGTTCAACGATACAAAAGAAACAGAGAAAGGGATAAGGAGCACTCCATCTATGCAAGCTTTCGTCAAGTGAATGAACTCTGCAAAATGAAAAATAAGAAAGTTAGAACAAGAAGAGTAGAACAAGAAGAAGAGTAGAACAAGAAGAAGACTAGAACAAGAAGAGTAGAACAAGAAGAAGAATAGAACAAGAAGAGTATGTCATTTATGAGCTAACTTACGTGAAATGGATCACATATGAGCTAACTAAGTTGAAATGGGTCGTTTATGAGCTAGCTAAGGTGAAATGGATCATTTATGAGCTAACTTAGTTGAAATGGGTCGTTTAGGAGCTAACTAAGGTCAAATGGATCGTTTTTCAGGTAACTAAGATGAAATGGATCTTTTTTAGCTAACTTAGATGAAATG
>NW_021306196.1:0-2464 GCF_002162155.2 Triticum dicoccoides
CTCACGTCACTTTTGGGCCGAGAGAAGATAGAGTCCAAGTCTCTCACGTTCTGGATTCAGATTCAGACTGCACAGACATGCCTGACTCAAAACGCCAACAACTTTTTCATACGGACTCCGAATTGGGTGATTCTTTTTTTGTTGGAAACTAGATTTCGTGCACTTTCCAACCCAATTGGGTTCACCTTCAAATTCGTCCGAAGCGTTGAGTTATGGACGAAACAATCTGACGTTGTAGCAGAATCTGAGTCAAACTACAAGCCCAAAGGTGTTGCATCACCTTCACTTGGGCCCATGAGCCTTGTACGACTTAGGGTTAGTTTTAAGCTGCTTTGGGACGTCCTCTCACCTTCTTGGCCGCCACCCCTTGCTCCTATATAAGTAGATCCATCTAGTAGCTTTTTCCTTGGGATTTCTTTAGTTAAAAGTTAGCCATTGCAACTTCGTGTACTTCGTTTGTGTCCAACGACCAGACCAAGACCGCTTTCGGATCCCCACCATTATTGGTACTTCATATATATTTGCAATATTCATATTGATTTATCATATTTTTGCTTGTTCTTCGATTGCTTGCAGGAATAGACCGGATTCGTCAGTAACCTCAGAAGATTAGTTTAGCGATTGCTAAGGCGCAACATCGTGCACGTTTGTAGTCGGATCGTCAAAGTCGTCTTCACCAAATCGATAGTTATCATCTCATCGAAAGATCAGGACACCCTCGCCTCTATCAAGTGGTATCAGTTTTCAGGACACCCTCGCCTCTATCAAGTGGTATCAGATTTCCCGGTTGCTCGGTGAGATTTTACAGTTTTTCGTAGTTTATATCGAGTCTGTTCTTCGTACCTATAGTCCACGAAAAAGCTAAAAAAATCAGGGTTAGTTCATCCTATCTGAACCAATGTAAGCCTTTGCAATTTTCTTTTCATTGCTTGCATAGTTGAATTATCGGTTGCATCATCGTGTCGAGTTGCTGGTTTTAGTGTCTAGTTTGTTTAGAGTTTCGAGTTCTGTTCACATTAGTCACGCCGCCGCTGCATCATTATGCCTTCCGTTGTCCACCACCCATCTATCAATTTCCACCACATGCTACCCATCGTTCATTGTCACAATCATAGTTGAGGTCGTTCACATCTTCGCTAGATCCAATCTGTATCTTATCTAGTTTGTTTGGAAAGAGGGAGAGAGAAAAAAAGAAAAAAAGTCAAAGAAAAAAAGAGAAAGAAAAAAAAGTGTGAAAAAAAAGAGAGAAGAAAAAAAAACAAAATTCGGATCTATAGACTCAATCTCGTAGTTGAATTCGGATTGGAATCTGTTTTGTGCATTGTTCAGTAAAACAGACGTAACTTCCTCATACGAAGTCCGTTTTGCCTCCGCGAGTACTCAAATGAAAGCTAGCGACGAGCCGCATCTAAATAGTTACAGAAACTAGTTCAATATTTGGCACCTCAAAATCGTCTTCTAAATAGGTCTTTTTGCCCTCCGAAGCTCACAAACACAACTTATTCCAGTTTTTCAGGCCAGTTTTAGAATTTTTTTGACTCCTCATATCAACTCGGAATTGAGTGATTCCTTTTGCGTTTGAAAGCTTAAGTCAATACCATTCTTGAAAAATTATTAAACAAATTGGCACAAACTTTTCCATAGGAAAGTTGGAGAGAAAGTTGTTGATATATCCTGCTTGGCTGTTGTTTCACATCATTATCTTTACAGGTATTGTGATTGTTCACACTTCCAAGTAGTTCATAGGAACATGTTTTTGGATTCTGTTTCTTGTTTTTACTAATTATGACAGGATCCAGAGTTAATTCATGGGCTTTGTTGATCGTGGGAGACGTGCCACCACCTTTGCAAATACCACAACCGTCACAAGAGGTGCACAAACATCCAAATGCACATGATCAGGTTAACGTATCTATACCACCATTTAATGGTCGTTTTAGACCTGCTTTATATATTGAATGGGAGTTCAACCTGAAAAATATATTTGCTTCCCATAATTTTGATGAACATAAAAAGGTTAAGGTTGCGGTTGGTTCTTTCACTGGTTATGCTTTGGTTTGGTGAAGTGAATATTGGCGGTTACATCCTGATTATATACATACTACTTTGGATGATTTGAAACTTGCCATGCGACATACTTCCGTTCCCGCTTATTATACTCACGACATGATTAAGAAGTTGCAACATTTAAAACAAGGTAGTGACACTGTAACAAAATATTATGATGATTTACGAACTACCTTGTTGCATTCCTCTTTAGAAGAAAGTGAAGATGATTTTATGGATAGATTTTGGGGAGGATTAAACCGTGATATTCAAGAGATATTAATTCATAAAGAGTGTTATCCTATGGACCATTTGTTTCGTCTTGCTTGCAAAGCTGAACATGAAATAAAATGACGTGTTGCCCACGAGGAGAACAAGCGCACGATGCACATTCCAAGAGTTGATATGATTGTTCCTT
>NW_021306197.1:0-1588 GCF_002162155.2 Triticum dicoccoides
TTCTCACGAATGATGCGAACTTGCTCTTCTGCCTCCTGGATCATGTCCGGTCCAAAGAATTGTCTTTCACCGGTTTCTGACCAGTTCAAAGGTGTTCGACATCTTCGTCCATAGAGAACCTCAAAAGGAGCTTTCTTGAGGCTGGATTGGTAGCTATTGTTATAAGCAAACTCGGCGAAAGGAAGACATTTCTCCCAATCCATACCGAATGAGATAACGCAAGCTCTAAGCATGTCTTCGAGAATTTGATTGACCCGTTCCACCTGACCACTCGATTGAGGGTGGAAAGCGGTACTGAAGGAAAGATGGGTTCCCATGGCAGTTTGGAAACTCTCCCAGAAATGAGAAGTGAAAAGACTGCCACGGTCTGAATTAATCTCTAGTGGAACACCATGGAGTGACACTATTCGAGAAATATATAGGTCAGCAAGCTGACTAGCAGTGATACTCTCTCGAACAGGAAGGAAGTGAGCCACTTTGGAAAGACGATCAACGACTACGAAGATAGCGTTATTCCCTCTCTTGGTCCTGGGAAAGCCGGTGATGAAGTCCATACCAACTTTATCCCATTTCCATTCAGGAATAGCTAAAGGCTGAAGGGTGCCAGCAGGTCTTTGATGCTCTGCCTTAACGCGACGACAAACGTCACAGTTAGCAATAAACCGAGCGATTTCTCTCTTCATCCTGGTCCACCAGAACCTCTGGCGTAGGTCCTGATACATCTTAGTGCTACCGGGATGAATCGTGAGAGGAGATTCATGCGCCTCCTTAAGAATCAACTGCCGAAGATGTTGCTTCTTGGGAACCACCAAGCGATTCTCAAAGAAAACAACACCACGATCATCCATAGAGAAACATCCACCAACTCCCTTCTTAATGTTTCTCTTGATCCGGGTAATCCCCGTATCATGTTTCTGGGCTTCGATGATAAGGTCCACAAGGGTAGGTTTCGCCACCAAGGTAGAAAGAAATCCGCGAGGAGCTATGTGAAGATTAAGCTTACAGAATTCCTCATGGAGAAGTGGTTGGCCTTGCTGCAACATGAGATTGTTACAATAAGATTTACGGCTTAGAGCATCGGCCATGACATTGGCTTTGCCTGGGGTGTAGGTAATCCCTAGATCATAATCTGTGATTAACTCCAACCAACGTCTTTGCCTAAGGTTCAGATCTGGTTGGGTGAAGATATACTTGAGACTCTGGTGATCAGTGTAGATCTCGCAACGTTTACCAAGAAGGTAATGTCGCCAGGTCTTGAGTGCATAGACTACGGCTGCAAGCTCTAGATCATGTGTAGGATAATTCTCCTCATGTGGATGCAACTGTCGAGATGCATAGGCAATCACATGACGATCCTGCATAAGAATGCAACCTAGTCCCTGTCGTGAGGCGTCGCAGTAGATAATAAAGTCTTTAGTGAAATCCGGTGGCACAAGTATGGGAGCAGAAGTCAGGCGTCTTTTCAGTTCCTGAAAACTGTACTCACACTGTGGGGACCACTCGAACTTTTTATCTTTCTTGAGAAGTTCCGTGAGGGGTTTGGCTACTTTGGAGAAGTTTTCAACAAAGCGGCGACAATAGCTGGCTA
>NW_021306198.1:0-2464 GCF_002162155.2 Triticum dicoccoides
CTCACGTCACTTTTGGGCCGAGAGAAGATAGAGTCCAAGTCTCTCACGTTCTGGATTCAGATTCAGACTGCACAGACATGCCTGACTCAAAACGCCAACAACTTTTTCATACGGACTCCGAATTGGGTGATTCTTTTTTTGTTGGAAACTAGATTTCGTGCACTTTCCAACCCAATTGGGTTCACCTTCAAATTCGTCCGAAGCGTTGAGTTATGGACGAAACAATCTGACGTTGTAGCAGAATCTGAGTCAAACTACAAGCCCAAAGGTGTTGCATCACCTTCACTTGGGCCCATGAGCCTTGTACGACTTAGGGTTAGTTTTAAGCTGCTTTGGGACGTCCTCTCACCTTCTTGGCCGCCACCCCTTGCTCCTATATAAGTAGATCCATCTAGTAGCTTTTTCCTTGGGATTTCTTTAGTTAAAAGTTAGCCATTGCAACTTCGTGTACTTCGTTTGTGTCCAACGACCAGACCAAGACCGCTTTCGGATCCCCACCATTATTGGTACTTCATATATATTTGCAATATTCATATTGATTTATCATATTTTTGCTTGTTCTTCGATTGCTTGCAGGAATAGACCGGATTCGTCAGTAACCTCAGAAGATTAGTTTAGCGATTGCTAAGGCGCAACATCGTGCACGTTTGTAGTCGGATCGTCAAAGTCGTCTTCACCAAATCGATAGTTATCATCTCATCGAAAGATCAGGACACCCTCGCCTCTATCAAGTGGTATCAGTTTTCAGGACACCCTCGCCTCTATCAAGTGGTATCAGATTTCCCGGTTGCTCGGTGAGATTTTACAGTTTTTCGTAGTTTATATCGAGTCTGTTCTTCGTACCTATAGTCCACGAAAAAGCTAAAAAAATCAGGGTTAGTTCATCCTATCTGAACCAATCTAAGCCTTTGCAATTTTCTTTTCATTGCTTGCATAGTTGAATTATCGGTTGCATCATCGTGTCGAGTTGCTGGTTTTAGTGTCTAGTTTGTTTAGAGTTTCGAGTTCTGTTCACATTAGTCACGCCGCCGCTGCATCATTATGCCTTCCGCTATCCACCACCCATCTATCAATTTCCACCACATGCTACCCATCGTTCATTGTCACAATCATAGTTGAGGTCGTTCACATCTTCGCTAGATCCAATCTGTATCTTATCTAGTTTGTTTGGAAAGAGGGAGAGAGAAAAAAAGAAAAAAAGTCAAAGAAAAAAAGAGAAAGAAAAAAAAGTGTGAAAAAAAAGAGAGAAGAAAAAAAAACAAAATTCGGATCTATAGACTCAATCTCGTAGTTGAATTCGGATTGGAATCTGTTTTGTGCATTGTTCAGTAAAACAGACGTAACTTCCTCATACGAAGTCTGTTTTGCCTCCGCGAGTACTCAAATGAAAGCTAGCGACGAGCCGCATCTAAATAGTTACAGAAACTAGTTCAATATTTGGCACCTCAAAATCGTCTTCTAAATAGGTCTTTTTGCCCTCCGAAGCTCACAAACACAACTTATTCCAGTTTTTCAGGCCAGTTTTAGAATTTTTTTGACTCCTCATATCAACTCGGAATTGAGTGATTCCTTTTGCGTTTGAAATCTTAAGTCAATACCGTTCTTGAAAAATTATTAAACAAATTGGCACAAACTTTTCCATAGGAAAGTTGGAGAGAAAGTTGTTGATATATCCTGCTTGGCTGTTGTTTCACATCATTATCTTTACAGGTATTGTGATTGTTCACACTTCCAAGTAGTTCATAGGAACATGTTTTTGGATTCTGTTTCTTGTTTTTACTAATTATGACAGGATCCAAAGTTAATTCATGGGCTTTGTTGATCGTGGGAGACGTGCCACCACCTTTGCAAATACCACAACCGTCACAAGAGGTGCACAAACATCCAAATGCACATGATCAGGTTAACGTATCTATACCACCATTTAATGGTCGTTTTAGACCTGCTTTATATATTGAATGGGAGTTCAACCTGAAAAATATATTTGCTTCCCATAATTTTGATGAACATAAAAAGGTTAAGGTTGCGGTTGGTTCTTTCACTGGTTATGCTTTGGTTTGGTGAAGTGAATATTGGCGGTTACATCCTGATTATATACATACTACTTTGGATGATTTGAAACTTGCCATGCGACATACTTCCGTTCCCGCTTATTATACTCACGACATGATTAAGAAGTTGCAACATTTAAAACAAGGTAGTGACACTGTAACAAAATATTATGATGATTTACGAACTACCTTGTTGCATTCCTCTTTAGAAGAAAGTGAAGATGATTTTATGGATAGATTTTGGGGAGGATTAAACCGTGATATTCAAGAGATATTAATTCATAAAGAGTGTTATCCTATGGACCATTTGTTTCGTCTTGCTTGCAAAGCTGAACATGAAATAAAATGACGTGTTGCCCACGAGGAGAACAAGCGCACGATGCACATTCCAAGAGTTGATATGATTGTTCCTT
>NW_021306199.1:0-1265 GCF_002162155.2 Triticum dicoccoides
AAATCATAGAAAATTAACCGTAACTCCAAATTAAATAAATTATATATGAAAAATTATCAGAAAAATTCAAGGAATCCATCTGTACCATTTTCATGCATGTTAGAACAACTTATAGCTGCTGTTTAGCACAAATCAATTACATGGCATTTGAATAATCACATATGGAGTTTGAATTTGAATCTTGGATTCAAACCAACTTCATTTAATCTGGTTTTAGTTGCATTAGCCCAAAACACATTCATTTTGCCATGTCATGATCATGCATCATATTGTGCATTGCACTGATCGTGTTTTTCTGTATTTGCCGGTAATTGTCCCCTCTCGATAGACGTGTACCGATGATGTGATCGTTGACACTGATGAAGACTCAATGTTATCTTCAGAAGTGCCAGGCAAGCAAAACCCCCTTGTTCATTCCGATAAAATCCCACTCTCTCGCTCCTGCTCTCTTTTACTGCATTAGGACAACATTGAGTCATCTGTTACTTGCTGCGGTAGCTGAACCCCTTTATCCTTTGCATGACCTGTCATTCCACAGTAAATAGATGAAACCCACTAGCATGAGTAGGAGTTGTTTGAGCCCTGTTGTGCCTACTCATTCATGTTTGTTTGTCATGCCTGCTACTGCTTAGAGTTGAGTCAGGTCTGATTCATCGGGGATGAATCAGAGGTGTGTGAACATGTCCTACTATGTGTGAGCTAAGTGTGTGAACACGATTTGGTAAAGGTAGCGGTGAGAGGCCATGTAGGAGTACATGGTGGGTTGTCTCATTGCAGCCGTCCTCAGGAACTGAGTTCTGTGTTTGTGATCCATGATTCAACTACTACCACGCATTGGGCCCGAAACCAATGGACCCTCTCGGCTTCTTAATCACCCTTGTCCTCTGTCCAGGAGTTGCAAGTAGTTTCTGGTGTTTGTAGTATGCTGGAGGCCGTGGACAGCGCTGACCGTAGGGGTGGGCTGTGATGCGGTAGGCACGTGGCCGGGTAAACCGGGCACCCGTTTGGTGTCACGGAACCCTGTACACATCGTTTGGGGCTGTGAGCGAAACTCCGGCCGGATCTCCTCATGGATGGAACCCGAATAGGCGATAAACCTGGACTAGAGACTTGAGTGTTTAGGCAGGCCGTGGCCGACACCCACGTTGGGCTTCCGCTTGAAGGTTGCCGAGTACATGTCGTGTAAATGGCGGTAAGTGGTGAGAGCGTGTGTGAAGAAGTACACCCCTGCAGGGTTAACCTAATCTATTCGAATAGCCGTGTCC
>NW_021306200.1:0-2336 GCF_002162155.2 Triticum dicoccoides
GACAGCCTGTCGCCATCCTCCGTTGGAGGAGCATCCGGCTCATGCCCTGTGTTCGCCTCCTCTTCCGGACCACGCGTTGGAGCATGGCTGGCGGAGGCTTTATTGGCAACCTCTCCGGACATTGTCCGGCGAGCGCTCTTTCTCCTGCAAAAATTATGAGCATTAATATATACCTCCTAGGGATTCTTTCCTTAAAAACAGCGGCGCGCCGTACCATTGCGGCGACGTTTCGATTCGCGTCGCACTCCTTTTCCGCCTGCTGGGCCGAACTGACCCTTGCTGGTCAGCCGCCGCGGGTTCGGCTTCTCGCCTTGAAGGCACCTCCTGCAAGACACCGTTGGTATATGGTGATCTGAAATACGCAAGGACGAAGTAATGGTGTCAGAACTCCGGTCATAATTACCTGAGAAGCCGGACACAAACCGGGGTAGTCAGCAGTAATGGCGACCAAAGCATTATCTATGCTGAGCTGGTGGAACACCCCGTCAATTAAATCCACCTTTATGTCCGGATCCTCTTCGGAGGCCGAATCAAGGGATCTTCCCGGATCCTCGGGTTGTGGAGCCGGACTGTGTATGCCCTCCACCTCCCGACCCAGTTCCTGCGTCAAAATCATAAAGTAAGGCATTTAACTTCGAAAGCACGGGTCGGATGAATAAACGTTCGCTTACCCAGCTCCGAAGGTTATTCATGGAGAACCCATTCAATGGGCTCGTCTGGAGAAAGTCCTCCTTCTCCCCCTTGTACAAGCCGGACAGGATCTTCACCAGATCCGCGGCCGATCCTAGCCCCTTGCGGCCATGACGGGTGGCGTCGTTCTCCCCGTTGAAGTCCCACATGGGGTGGCCCCTATATTGGAGCGGCTGCACCCCTCGCATAATGCATGTGGCCATGACTCCAATCGTGGTTAATCCGGAATGGGCTAGTAGCCGTATCCGACCCATCAGATAATGGACGCTCCTATCATCTTCCCGTTGAGGGCTCCGCGGGTGCCAACTCAGGTGTTTCTTCAAGGGAGCATGCTAAACTCCGGGAGGCCGATCCGAACTGGATCCGGCAGAGGGGCGTCCTCCATATAGAACCATTCCGAAGGCCAATCTTCGGACGCCTTCTTCGGGGTGCCGAATGGATATCCGGTCCCGGCGATGCGCCATATTTCGGCTCCGCCCACTTGATATATCGACCCCATGTGAGAATGGGGTACGTGGCAAAACAATCTCTTCCACAGTGCGAAATGGGGCTCGATGCCAAAGAACAGCTCGCAAAGAGCTACAAAGCCCGCGATGTGCAAAATGGAGGCAGGTGTAAGGTGGTGAAGCTGGAGTACGTAGAACTCCAGGAGCCCCCGGAGAAACGGATGTATGGGAAATCCGGGTCCCCTTATTAAATAAGGGACAAAGCATACCCGCTCTCCTTTGTAGGGGTTGGGAACGCTCTCCGCCTGCTTTCCACCTTGGAAGGTGGCCAGTCCGGCTCGAACCGGAACCATGAAGGCTGGGGGAAGATATCCCACGGTTTGGAGCGCCACTAGTTCACTGTGTGGAACTGGGCATCTCCACCAATCTCCTGGCTTAGGGCTGGGAGCGCGAGAGGAGGAGCCGCGTCGACTATCCATGATAGAATGGATTTTTGTCAGAGGCGCTTCGATGAGTACTTGCGGAAGGAGGATGGTGTGAGTTGGATCTAGATCCTCGCCTCTCTTATAGGCGGCTCGTTCGCACAGCTAGGGGGAAAATGTAAAAATACCCTAGCTTTTTGCATTCATACGACACGTGGAAGAAGGCCATTATTGGGCGTAGAAGCCAAGGAGCGCAATATTTATAAGGAAGCCGGACATTATTCGACAGGGACATGAAGTTTGAAGGAGAACCCGCCTTGCAACGCCGAAGACAACATGCGCGCCGGACTCGTCGTCATTGAAGCCTGGTTCGGGGGCTACTGAGGGAGTCCTGGACTAGGGGGTGTCCGGATAGCCGAACTATCATCACCGGACGGACTCCAAGACTATGAAGATACAAGATTGAAGACTTCGTCCCATGTCCGGATGGGACTTTCCTTGGCGTGGAAGGCAAGCTTGGCGATACGGATATGTAGATCTCCTACCATTGTAACCGACTCTGTGTAACCCTAGCCCTCTCCAGTGTCTATATAAACCGGATGGCTTTAGTCCGTAGGACGAACAACAATCATACCATAGGCTAGCTTCTAGGGTTTAGCCTCCTTGATCTCGTGGTAGATCTACTCTTGTAACACACATCATCAATATTAATCAAGCAGGACGTAGGGTTTTACCTCCATCAAGAGGGCCCGAACTTGGGTAAAACATCGTGTCCCTT
>NW_021306201.1:0-1882 GCF_002162155.2 Triticum dicoccoides
GGCTCAACCCTGGCATCTCATGATATTCCCATGCAAAGCAACAAACATATTCTTTCAATAGCTCGATTAATTTAGCTTTACAATCGGCTTTCAAATTTTTGTTTATAAATGTCGGTCGACTGACTGATCCGTCTCCGATATCTACCTCTTCTAACGGATCGGCCGATGTAAAACCTTGTCCAAGTTTATCCATGTCATCCAACTCCTCAATAGACTCATACATATCGTTCTCGCTGGACCGATATTTTGCAAGACGTTTTTGTAACCACTCGGAACTAGGATCCATTTAAACATATCATACCTTGGAGCCGATTGCATTCAGTCGGCTTTAAAGACACGGGCACAAAACCATTCTTGGTCGCGCTGAGAAAATCAAACTCTGATAAGTCACGTCCCGTCAAGCAAGTAGCATTGGGATGTTGCCAATCCACCGATGCATCGGCCAAAGCAACACAGACCGAGTTATCCGCATGAATGACTTCTACTTCATCATCAACCCACTGAATCAAAAACTGGTGCATAGTGGACGGCACGCACTGGTTTGCATGAACCCAATCACGACCTAGTATAACATTGTAGTTACCTTGCACTTCAGCGACAAAGAATGCAGTAGCCAAAGTTTTGCTTCCGACTGTAAGCTCCACATACATTACACCTTTGGCTTCAGTTTTCTCTTTGCCTTCAAACCCGTTGAGCACCATATTGGTCTTGATCAATTCTTCATCAGGCAAACCCAATTTCTTGAAGACCGAATAGGGCATAAGATTTACCACAGCACCACCATCAACAAGCATCCGAGTGAGCGGCGACCCATTGATATGACCTCTGAGATATAATGGTTTCAGATGCTTTACTGGTTCTTTCGGCTTCTCGAATATTGCATTTTTAGGACCAAAATCCAGCTGAGCAACTTCCCCTTCCTCATCTACAGCACGAAACTCGGCAGGTAAGTAATACACCATATTGATATCCATACCTTCATGAACCGGTGTAGATTCATAGTCCACCATATCAGCCTCTTCTTCAAGTGGATCGACCGATTCTGAAATCTGGTCGAGTGAAGGAGAAGTAGGAAGTGTTGTAGACGATGTAATAGCTGTCGCATCGTCCTCCTTGGGTGGTGTAGGCACTTCTGTGATAGATGTAGAGGCTGATGTATCTTGTATTTGTTTAGGCCTCCACACTTGTTTTGCTGGAACCATGGGCCGAGTGTCATTGAACAACTTATCTCTTTGCTTCTCGGCCTCCTGCTCTGCCATCTCTTGACTCCTTAACCTCTGTAGTTTCCTCTTCTGTGTCTTTGTTAGCCCTGGAGGACACCACTTTGGTCGAGTGTATTTAGGATCTCTCGTTTTTACTCGGCTGGTGCTTGCTTCATGGTCATTAGCCGAGTGCTTTGGCTCGATAGAAAGTATCGGCTTAGTCGGATTGCTATGCACAATAGGCTGCTGTATGGCAAATGTTTCGGTGCCCAAAATAAGTGAGTCGACATCCATTTTCTCCTTGCCTTTTCCCGACTCAACTGCTGCAACACTCGGTGACTTAACACGCCATTCTTTCCGACTTTCCAGATGCATGAAATTTCCACTCGGGCGCACCTTTTTACTTGGATGGAATCCACTCGGGTTGATGTCACTCGGATGGTATCCACTCGGATGGAACTCAGTCGGATGGAATCTACCCATCCACATTTTTTCACTCGGATAGCTTCCACTTGGGTGTATTCTTACACTCGGATAATTTCCATCCGGTCGCATATTTCTACCAGCCGACTGATAGTCACCGATGTTGAGCCGGCCATTATATGAGTAATCAAGTCGATCCCACACAGGTTGCTTCTGCTCTTCTGAAAACTGCGCCCTTGGTCCACTTGGTTTTGTAT
>NW_021306202.1:0-549 GCF_002162155.2 Triticum dicoccoides
CTCAAACCCTCGACCCTGAAACCCTCGACCCTTGACCCCTTAACGACCCTCGACCCTCTACCCTAGTTCCCGACCCTTGACCCCTCGGCGATCCTCGACACCCTCGTTCCCGATAAAAATTAAGAAGAAGAAGAAGAAGAAGAAGAAGAAGAAGAAGAAGAAGAAGAAGAAGAAGAAGAAGAAGAAGAAGAAGAAGAAGAAGAAGAAGAAGAAGAAGAAGAAAGAGGAGAAGAAGAAAGGAATAGCTAGAGGAGAAGATCGAAGAAAAAAAGAAGAAGAAAAAAGAGGAGAAGAAGAAAGGAATAGTGGATAAGAAGAGAAAATAGAATATTCTATTTTCTCTTCCTCTCCACTATTCCTTTCTTCTTCTCCTCTTCTTTTCCTTTTTTTTCTTCTTCTTATTTATTTCTCCTCTTCTTTTCCTCTCCTCTTCTTCTTTCTTTCCTCTTCTTATTTTCTTCTTTCCTATCCTTCTTTTTCCAAAATTGTAACTTTTGCATATATAAAACTTTTCTAAAATTGTAACTTTCTATATAAAACTTTCCTATC
>NW_021306203.1:0-1853 GCF_002162155.2 Triticum dicoccoides
GGGGGGGAGGGTAGAGTTTGAAAATGGGACCTTTAGTACCGGTTCGTGCCATGAACCGGTACTAATGCCTCAAACCCCATTAGTACCGGTTGGTGGCACGAACCGGGACTAAAGGTCTAACCCTTTAGTCCCGGTTGGTGCCACGAACCGGGACTAATGGCCATCGCACCCTTTAGTCCCGGTTCGTGGCACCAACCAGGACTAAAAGATCCAGACGAACCGGGACAAATGGCCCACGTGGCCTCTGGGCGCACGAACCGGGACTAATGCCCTCATTAGTCCCGGTTCTAGACTGAACCGGGACTAATGGGCTAACCCGGGGTGGACCAAAGCCCTCTTATCTATTAGTGGCTATAAACCCGCGCTACTAGTAAGCGTCTGTGTATAAGTTTTTCCCTAGTAGTGTTTGGTGGAGTTATTAAATATATAATATCGGCACTGCAACATATAATTGAGAAAAGCTCCCCTGCAAGTAGTGCTCACAATCAGAATCACACGGAAGAAAACAATCACTTGGATAGTCATAGAGTCCTACTTGCTCGTGGAGGAAAAATATAATCGCTAACCATTCCCTCAAATTTGTAATTTGGAGATTTAACACGCACCTAAACCTAGAACTCCTCAAAACTCTCATCAAAACTTCCCGATCAAATTTTTTATTGCCATCTCTATGTAGTTAAGATAAAATTATCCTATCAATCACTGTGCATATTCTTAGGGTTGTGCGTGCTTGCTTCCCGTTCTTTACGGCTGCTCCCAGGTCTGGTTTCACTGCTAGACAGGGGTGGCTATGGGTGCTAGTGGTGACTGCGGGGATCGATTTGCACCCTCCACTTATGTCCATCCTCTCTCCCTCCCTCCACCCAACTCATACTATTCTCAATTACCACCCCTAGAGATTAGGGTTGCTATTATATCACAGTCCCCCCTTGCCAAGGTTGCCATTCTCGCTGTCGTTGCATGCATCACCTTCATCCTTCATCTCTTCCCACCTCCCTACTCCGTGGGTTACCTTCCATGGTCGACATGGCCGCCGCTCACCTACCAGAGGAGAAGGCAGTGTCCCCGCTGATGGAATGCGCACGAGGTATGTAGCTTGATGAGTGAATAATTGTATCAATGCCAGCATTTTCCGGCTTAATAAACTGTTTGGTTGTCATAAATATATTCACAGTATCAATATAATAATCAGGCCTCTTGCAGAGAATATATATATATATATATATATATATATATATATATATATATATATATATAATAACCAAGCAATAGACAAGGCGCGGGTGGTATGGGCTGTACCTAAGGCTGGGCACAAAAAACTGAGGACCGAAGACCGAAAAAAAAAACTGGGACCGAAGCCGAAAAAACAAATGATCGAATTTTGGGTTAGAAAATCGGTAGTCAAGTCCAGAAAACAGAATTATTTTTATATACGCTGAACATTTTAAAATACATGTTGAACATTTTTTGATATATGCTGCACATTTTTAAATACACGTTGAACATTTTTATGATGTATGTTGAACAATTTTCCAATACACAATGAACATTTTTTAAGATACCTTGAACATTTTGTTAATATACGGTGAACATTTTCTGAAAAATACCATGAACATTGTTTTGATATATGATGAATTTTTTGTATAATACACAACAAAAGGAGGAAAACAAAAGATAAACAGAAAAAGAAAAAAGGGGAAGAAAGAACTATACGAAAAAATGGAGAAAATAAAAAAACAAAAAAATGTGAATGAAACACAAAAGGTAAGAAAAAACAGAAAGAAAAAGCAAAGAAAAATCCGGGACAAAACAACTGAAAACCGGCCAAAACAGTGAAAAACTGAAAAAAAAAA
>NW_021306204.1:0-616 GCF_002162155.2 Triticum dicoccoides
CTCCTCGTCTTCTCCTTCTTCTTCTCCTTCTTTCTCTACTTATTTTCCTTTTCCTTATTTTACTTTTTCCTCTCCACTAACATCATCATATATATGAAAAAATGCATATATGAAAAAAAAACATCATCATATATATCATCTATCATCTATGAACAAAAATATTCCTAGATACATAAAAAATTTCTACAAATGAAAATAACCTAAAAAAATCATATGATCATCTATGAACAAAAAAACATCATTTGATCATCTATCATCTATGAACAAAAAAATCATCATTTGATCATCTATCATCTATGAACAAAAATATTCATCATTTGATCATCTATCATCTATAAACAAAAATATTCCTAGATACATAAAAAAATTCTACAAATGAAAATAACCTAAAAAAATCATATGATCATCTATGAACAAAAAAAAACATCATTTGATCATCTATCATGCATCTATGAACAAAAAAACCATCATTTGATCTCTATCATCTATGAACAAAAATTTGCAAAGGGATGGCGCCGGCGGCCGGACCAAGCTAAGGAGAGGTCGGCGGCGAGGATGGCGTCGGGGCAGGGGCGCGGGCGACGGCGAGGGCGGGCCGGGGCGGCGCGCGGGCGAC
>NW_021306205.1:0-1014 GCF_002162155.2 Triticum dicoccoides
AACACAGTAACTCGGCAAACAAATGATAGAGACTGAATGACGAGACATGGCGCATCTGGGTAGCTCTACTATGACCAAGTTTAACATAGTTTTGTCGTTTTGCGCACTCGGCAAAACTATGATCCAGAAGAGCTACCCAGATGCGCCATGTGTCATGTTTAGGCAAAGGGGTCTTAGATACGAGACATCTAGCCAAACGGTGATTCTGAATGTCCATGTTGGTCGATTGCTCGCTTCATGCTAATATTTGATGTGTTTTCTGCAATTAAAAACCCCCAGGCAGGTTGTTTTGAAAATCTGCGCCTGTTTCTGTAGCATTTCGAGGATGAGCACATGGTCTATATTGTGCTGAAGGAAGCCTATGAACAAGCATCTTTAGGAATGAGATGGAGAAGATGGTTTCCAAGAAAGGGAAAAGCTGGGAAGTAAAACACGATCACTTTAGGATGATGTGAAAGAAGATTTTCTTTCAACAGTAGGTGGATTCTTAAGATAATGACAGGTTAACAGCGCAAGAGCTATGATAAGTCCTAACATGGTTGCTGGAAGATATATTTGTACAATAACAGGCATGCACATGCAGTTGTAGTTAATATGAAATTAAAAAGAGTTTATATGAGATATTTAATTTCTGTGGCTGAATGAAAATTGCTGAACAAATTTCTGTAAGGTAGCAGCCCAATAGATTGTACAAATATGGATGCATGCACGTGATAGACACTATCATGTCAAATCTGGAATTAAGTGTATGTTATGCATTATGTTTTCAGTTCTTCGTGATATGTTTTGATTAGTTCTGAAGCGTCCAGTTTAACATATTATGTCTCGGACATTTGGAGAGGTATCAGATAGAAGAGTGTGTCCTTAATTCTGGGTTACGTACCATCATGGTATGTAAGTTGAGCAAAAAAAATATGGCCTTAATTCTGGGCAATCCTCAAGGTACGTAAGGTGAGTCATATTAATAGATATTGTTTAAATAGATACTGTTGTCAAGACCCTCAATAGCATCTT
>NW_021306206.1:0-2122 GCF_002162155.2 Triticum dicoccoides
GAGAGATCGGCTCGCCGAGGGAGAATGCGTGGGGCGCCTCAATCTGACGAGCTGAAACTTAAAAATCTTCCCGAGTTGCCCTCAAATCACATATACCGCTTACGTTGATCGAGCAGTGCAGTCTTTATACTGCTAAACCAATTCCAACAGTATATATCTCTTTGGGCCGTTGGATCTTCCAGAATGGAGGGCCCGTATTCATTACCCGGTACCGTAAAAGAGCTCACGTGTATATATATAGCGCCAACGCCTCCTGCTTTAGTGCATCTAGAGTCTAGACCAGAATCGATCGGTGCTATCGCACGAGTCTGCAATGCCGAGGTTGCGTCGCCTGCGGCCGCGCAGGGTCGTCCAAGACCAAGACGACCGCCTCAGCGCCCTCCCCGAAGAGCTGATCCGCCTCATACTGAGCAGGCTGGACACCCGCAGCGCGCTCTCCACCGCCGTCCTCGCCAGGCGCTGGGCACGCCTCCCTCGCGATCTTCCGGCGTACGACTTGAGGGTGGGCGACATACTCCCGCCACAGTACGACCAGACCGTCGCCCTCCGCCGGCGCAACCTGCCGCGCGACACGGCTCAGGCCAGAGTCCTAGACAGCTTGATGGCCAGCTGCGAGGTCTCTACCATGCGGGCGTTCGAGGATGGCATCACCGGCTTCTTGGAGGGGGACGCACGCCGTTGCGTCAACACCCTCCGTCTCGAGTTCTTCCACACACACGACGGCGGCCGCATAGTAGACCGCCTGATCGCAGACGCGGTCGGCGTATGGGGAGTGCAAGATTTGGAGGTGGTCGTCAGGCCAGCGTCCCAGGAGCACGAGCCTTGGCCGGCCTACAGCTTCCCCCACGATCGCCTCAAGGATGGACACTGGTCGCGCCTGCACAGCCTGACGATCGGCAACTGCATGCTCCCGCCGAGGCTGCACTGCTATGACACGCTCACCAAGCTGGTCTTGCGAGACATGCCCGCTTCCACGCCCGTCGGCGTGTACGAGAGGGCCCTGAGCGAGTGCAACCAGCTGCAGGTGCTGCATCTCACGTCCTGCAGCTGCGTTGAGGACCGTCTGGTGGTGTGTTCACAGATCAGGGAGCTCGTCGTGGAAGCGTGCTCCTTCATGGTGATCGAGCTGCAGGACCTCCCGATGCTTGCCCACCTGGCCTGCCTAACCAACACCGTGGAGCTCGTGTTCGGCTCTGTTCCATGCCTCACGCACACTAACCTCACCTTCTTTGTAGAGGAGGATATCCTGGTTTTGCCACCGCTGCCGCACCACCATGATCAGCTCAACCACTTCCTTGGTATGTCCCCAACCATGGGCAACCTCGTCATCCGCTTCACCGGACCCAAGATGTGGATTGGGGCCAACAAACTGTACGAGCCACTACTCCACCTCAAAAGGCTCCTTGTTGCCGACCTGCCTTCAAACTGGGACGTCTCATGGACGCGCACTCTCCTGATGGCCGCGCCATCGCTCGAGGCACTGCACATCAACGTGGCTCACTCCGAGCTCCCTGAAACCTACGGGATAATATGGTCAATCCGGAGCCAGAAGCAATGCCACCCTCACATGAAGGAGCTGGTCATGATTGGATTCACGCTCACGCGGCTCCAAATGGAGTTTCTCAAGTATATTGTGACCGCGTGCACTTCCTTACAACGCCTTGTTTTGCTCAAGGATGGCCATGTCCGATACAACGGACTCTTGGATTGGGACATGGTTCGTGGATTAGAAGAATGTAACTGGAGAGATCATGATAAAAGGAGGCTGAGAAGGTTGATCAAGTCCGGGCCCAACCCTCTCGTTGAACTCATCTTGGGATGATCTTTTTCCTTTTTATGATCTTTTGTTCGTAACTATTGTCTATCTATATACTACTATATACAGTAATAAATAGCTGATAAGCTTTCTATGCTGAAAGGCTGTTTTATTTAACTGTTGTTGTTCAACATAATGCCGTTCCCTGGATTACTCAATGTGCTAATTATGGATTACTCAATGCCTCGTCCCACCTCGATTGCCACCTGGGTGTTTACGGCAACCCTCGCCTCCCGCATGTCTTTTTTTTTTGAGCATCAGTACAGACACAAGCGTTGATATACACGCGCATACACTCATCCCTAT
>NW_021306207.1:0-2122 GCF_002162155.2 Triticum dicoccoides
GAGAGATCGGCTCGCCGAGGGAGAATGCGTGGGGCGCCTCAATCTGACGAGCTGAAACTTAAAAATCTTCCCGAGTTGCCCTCAAATCACATATACCGCTTACGTTGATCGAGCAGTGCAGTCTTTATACTGCTAAACCAATTCCAACAGTATATATCTCTTTGGGCCGTTGGATCTTCCAGAATGGAGGGCCCGTATTCATTACCCGGTACCGTAAAAGAGCTCACGTGTATATATATAGCGCCAACGCCTCCTGCTTTAGTGCATCTAGAGTCTAGACCAGAATCGATCGGTGCTATCGCACGAGTCTGCAATGCCGAGGTTGCGTCGCCTGCGGCCGCGCAGGGTCGTCCAAGACCAAGACGACCGCCTCAGCGCCCTCCCCGAAGAGCTGATCCGCCTCATACTGAGCAGGCTGGACACCCGCAGCGCGCTCTCCACCGCCGTCCTCGCCAGGCGCTGGGCACGCCTCCCTCGCGATCTTCCGGCGTACGACTTGAGGGTGGGCGACATACTCCCGCCACAGTACGACCAGACCGTCGCCCTCCGCCGGCGCAACCTGCCGCGCGACACGGCTCAGGCCAGAGTCCTAGACAGCTTGATGGCCAGCTGCGAGGTCTCTACCATGCGGGCGTTCGAGGATGGCATCACCGGCTTCTTGGAGGGGGACGCACGCCGTTGCGTCAACACCCTCCGTCTCGAGTTCTTCCACACACACGACGGCGGCCGCATAGTAGACCGCCTGATCGCAGACGCGGTCGGCGTATGGGGAGTGCAAGATTTGGAGGTGGTCGTCAGGCCAGCGTCCCAGGAGCACGAGCCTTGGCCGGCCTACAGCTTCCCCCACGATCGCCTCAAGGATGGACACTGGTCGCGCCTGCACAGCCTGACGATCGGCAACTGCATGCTCCCGCCGAGGCTGCACTGCTATGACACGCTCACCAAGCTGGTCTTGCGAGACATGCCCGCTTCCACGCCCGTCGGCGTGTACGAGAGGGCCCTGAGCGAGTGCAACCAGCTGCAGGTGCTGCATCTCACGTCCTGCAGCTGCGTTGAGGACCGTCTGGTGGTGTGTTCACAGATCAGGGAGCTCGTCGTGGAAGCGTGCTCCTTCATGGTGATCGAGCTGCAGGACCTCCCGATGCTTGCCCACCTGGCCTGCCTAACCAACACCGTGGAGCTCGTGTTCGGCTCTGTTCCATGCCTCACGCACACTAACCTCACCTTCTTTGTAGAGGAGGATATCCTGGTTTTGCCACCGCTGCCGCACCACCATGATCAGCTCAACCACTTCCTTGGTATGTCCCCAACCATGGGCAACCTCGTCATCCGCTTCACCGGACCCAAGATGTGGATTGGGGCCAACAAACTGTACGAGCCACTACTCCACCTCAAAAGGCTCCTTGTTGCCGACCTGCCTTCAAACTGGGACGTCTCATGGACGCGCACTCTCCTGATGGCCGCGCCATCGCTCGAGGCACTGCACATCAACGTGGCTCACTCCGAGCTCCCTGAAACCTACGGGATAATATGGTCAATCCGGAGCCAGAAGCAATGCCACCCTCACATGAAGGAGCTGGTCATGATTGGATTCACGCTCACGCGGCTCCAAATGGAGTTTCTCAAGTATATTGTGACCGCGTGCACTTCCTTACAACGCCTTGTTTTGCTCAAGGATGGCCATGTCCGATACAACGGACTCTTGCATTGGGACATGGTTCGTGGACTAGAAGAATGTAACTGGAGAGATCATGATAAAAGGAGGCTGAGAAGGTTGATCAAGTCCGGGCCCAACCCTCTCGTTGAACTCATCTTGGGATGATCTTTTTCCTTTTTATGATCTTTTGTTCGTAACTATTGTCTATCTATATACTACTATATACAGTAATAAATAGCTGATAAGCTTTCTATGCTGAAAGGCTGTTTTATTTAACTGTTGTTGTTCAACATAATGCCGTTCCCTGGATTACTCAATGTGCTAATTATGGATTACTCAATGCCTCGTCCCACCTCGATTGCCACCTGGGTGTTTACGGCAACCCTCGCCTCCCGCATGTCTTTTTTTTTTGAGCATCAGTACAGACACAAGCGTTGATATACACGCGCATACACTCATCCCTAT
>NW_021306208.1:0-4359 GCF_002162155.2 Triticum dicoccoides
GCAAGAGACTTTGCGTTTCATTTCATTGAATAGGAAGACATCAGGGGTACAACCTCCAGAAAGGAGGGACACACACACACGCACACGCACACCCACGCACGCACGCACGCACGCGACTACAACTAGGTGAGGAGGTGCCCTCAACTATAGACACGCAACGACATTAGGCCTCGCCCAGCAGGGCGGCGTCACTGCCATTGCCAGACAGCTCCAGGGACGATTGCAGCTCCAGGACTGCCCAGGCCAACGTACCTCTCACCCATGTGCCTAGAGAGTCGGTGGGTGAAGGGCAGGGCTCAACAGGAACTGGTGTAGCAATCGTTGGGGAAGCGCGGGCGCTGGCATACATTGTGATCGGCTCCCTGTGTAGCAGTCTACGGCAGAGCGATGCATCACCAGCCTCCATCTGCCGCATCAAACTCCACTTGCAGCCAAAGCAGCGCCTACAAGAGGGGAACAGCGCTGAGACGCCGCCGCTGCCCGTCCGGGAGGCCGGACCTGGGATTTCTCCCGGTGCTCGAGGAGGAGATCTGGTCAGGGTCATGCCAACGCCTCCAAGGAGGTGACGGCACCCTCGGGCGTCGCCGTTGACAGCGCAGGCCGTCACCGTGCGGGGATTTCGCCCCGACCCATGAACAAGGACCTCAGATGCAATGGCAGACCGGACTTGGAGAAGAACGTCGGAGAAGACCAGCACACATGGAGGGATGCCTAGGAACGTTGTAGTCGCAGGAGGAGCACCGACCAGCACAGCGCCAGCAGGCCGGCCACCGCCGGGAGCGCGACGAGCAGGCGACAGCAGCCATCTGCACCGCGCCGCCGCCGCGCCGGCCCGCAGCTTCCGCTGCCAGGAACCGCCGGGGCACAGCAAAGCAGCAGCCGTCAAGGACCGCTGCACGCGTGCTCACCTGCCCAGCGGCTACCACCGGCGGCGTCCGGGAGGGGTGGAAGGAAGGGGACGGGTGGGTTGGGGCAGAAACGCGCAACCCAGATCTGGGCGCCCTCATCCCTGCCGCTCGCAGCAGCAGCCGGCCGCCGCCATTGCGCACGCGTTCCACACCATCACGGCCTCCCCTGAGCGCAGACGACCGCCTGCCTCGCCACCGCGCGCTCCCGCCGCTCCAGCGCACAAACAGCAGCACGCGAGCTCACGGATGAGGGCCCCGCCGCCGCCGTCCACCGGTGAGGGCTTCGCCCGCCGGTATCCTCCGACGACGGCGAGGGGAGGGAGGGGAGGAGGGGAGTTTGAGGTGGCGGCTAGGGTTTCGCCACCCGAGTCGCCCCCTGGGAGCGACGCGGGGCCCAGGAGGGAATCCTAGTCTCCCACTTTTTTTTATCTGCAAGGTACCTGACATAGTGTTTGGACAGACTTATTTCTGGTAGTAACTTTTCCATTGTGAAACTACTTTCGACTACAGTTGCTTGCGGACAATGTGGGCTACTACAAGGCCGAGACCTGCATTAAAAGATGATTACATTTAGGAGTGAATGCTAAAGAAGGTTCTGATTTTGTTTAAATTGCAGTATATGCTTGAAAATTATTTATTGATGCTCAAAGCATATCCTGTAGATGATTATGTGGAAAATAGTTCATCCTGCACGGTTTTCTCGGCAAGCCGGAACTTCCAGCTATACTTGTTGTATATTTATGGGTTATAGACTTATAGTTGAAATTTTCAAATGTTTAGATATTTTTGTAGTTGTAGTTGGATGTACAAGTGCCTAAAACTGAAGTCGGCACTTCTTCACTAGAAGCTATGTTCACTAGCTTGATTTCTCCTATGAGATGTAGAATTTTTATTTCCGCTACATTGTTGTAGTTTCCTTTTTTGCTGTAGCTGCTTATCTATCAGAGTATCTATGCATGTGTGGGTTTATGTTTCACTAACTGTCCTATAAATAATCTGAATTTCTTTCAATCAATTGATTGTTTTGTAATTTTCGATCCATGTCCCACGGCGTAGTCCCTCGACACTGGTCAATCCCGGTTTATGAAAACATCATGCAGTCTGCTTTATAGTGAACTACAGGTCTGAACCATGCATTCTTAACCCGGTCAACCATGTTTTGCCTGTGGTGAACCATGGGGTCTGAGCCATGCTGCCTGAACCAGATGAACCGTATTTCTCCGTAGGTAGTCAAAATATGAGTCGGACCATCTCTTAAGGTTGTGGAAATGTGAGACGAACTAGGAAGTGAGAACTATGAAAAAAAATCACATCAGGAGCAGAATCGTGGATAGTGATCAGCATATTATTATTCTAGGTGACCCAATATTTCTTGGTTACAATGGAGGACTAAAGAGGGTCCAATTTATGTACAGGTGAAGAAAATCATCAAAATGGAAGGAGTTCTGTATTATGATCTATTACAATGTGCTTGAAGCAATACAGAACCATGATTATACTTGGTATAGTACAAACTAAATGTACAATACAGACTTTCAAGTAGAATCTTTGGCCTGCAGCTCACCTGTTATCTGTCACTTCAGCAGTTACTTGGGTGGGACAACCAATGTATAGATTAGCAATGCCGAAACGAAGATAATCACCCCTAGTAAGGTAAATATTGGGCTTGTTCACAACATCAAGTTAGACCTCTCAGCTCTTTTGATTGGATCGACTTCTTCTGACAATGGATACTCAATGCGCGTGGGTTCCATGTCACATATTTGTTCGGTGAGAACTCTAAGAATAGGGTCTTATTCCCTTTCTTCTTAAAACTAGACCAAGCCTTATCCTGGTCCGTTGATGATGTGTCACCTGAAAAGTAAGATAGAGAAATGATTCAACCTGCAAACATGTTTTCATCGTAATATAAAGCGGCTATCCCTTCTGGTCGTCCGTCATTAAAATTATCCTTCAACTTGGTAAAATTTTTCCACCAATGCCACCCGTAAGTCGGAAAAGATTCAATTTTTTGGACCAAAAAAGGCCTCCTCCTTCGTTGTCTTATAGGGTCGCGACGAGTAGAAGTCACGAGACGACGGGCAGCAGACTGGTTGGCCGACGCTCCTCAAGTGACGAGACCAGGGTTTGATCCCCAACTTCCATAATTTTTATCTTTCTTTTCTCACGCATGTCCTACCCATGTATTCGTTTATGGGACGGCCCATGTGCGGGGCTTCACTTCCCTTTTTTTCATTTTTCATTTTTGTCTTTTCTTTTCTCATTCTGTTTTCTTTCTTCTTTAAATTAATTCGAGATTTTAATATTCTAAAGTTGTGAATTTTCAAAAAACTGTTTGAGAAATCATAAAATATATGTGAATTCAGAAATATTAAAAAAATTGCAGATTCAAAACAGGTTGATGGTTTTGCAAAACTTTTCACAAAATTATAAAATAATCACAATTTGAAAAAAAAGGGTCGGGAAATAAAATCATGTTCATGATTTTGAAAAAATGACCATGTATTGAAAACATATTCGGGAATCTGAAAAAAAAATGTCCATGACATTTAGAAAATGTTCACAAAAATAAAAATAAATATTTGTTTTTAAAATGTGTTCCCCAATTTTTTTTAAAGTTCATCGACTCAAAAATGTTTGTTGAGTCAAAAAATGTTAATGAATTCGAAACCGGTTCATACATTTAAATTTTTTGTAAACAAAACTAATGTTCATGATTTTTTTTAAGAAAATCAAAAATTTCAAAAAAATTGTTTGTTGATTCAAAAACTGTTCACTGATTCAAAAGTATTTTATGTCTAGGATTTGATTAGTTTTTCGAAAGTCTTTAGATGTCTTGGCGTTGGGAGTAGTTCGTGGTCAATGAATTTGTTTTTAAAGTTTTAAACATCCTCTTGCGCAACATAATGACAAATGTGGCATGCACTATAAAACTCATAGCCTTAGGATTTACATGACGACCAACATCGGCTAGGGTGAGAAAAAGATAGCAACATGGTGAGCCACACTGTTAAAATAGAGTACGCTCATATATCAGGATATTGAGTCATACTTATTTAGTTAGCCATAATTTTTTGTCTCCCGTTGCAACGCACGAGCATATTTGCTAGTAACAAACTATGCGCGACATGACCTTTTTAATCTAACTTAAAAAAGGAACTTCACAATCCACCACTCATTATCCATCAAATTTATATCTATACATCTATACATAATAATAAAGTAAAGAGTGCTTCTCGCAGTACGTCACATAAATTGTCCTCAAAGTTGCAAAATATTACCCACCGATGCCATCTATAAGTTTTTTTAGCAACATGACATCTATAATAAGTGATAGCTTTCACACAGGGGAATCCGTCGCCTGGGCTGGCCCACAGAGGACCTCCGTTGTGAGAAGATGTGGTGAGTCCATTTGGGCCGGCCCATGTGTGGGTGACCTGTTCTTTTTTTT
>NW_021306209.1:0-2111 GCF_002162155.2 Triticum dicoccoides
GGGGGGGGGTCAATCAAAAAATTTAACATATGCAATGTGTGTGAAATAGAGTCCTGGATATAACATATATATAGAGGGGGCGATCCATGAGAAGAGAGTGGAGGTATCGTCGGCTTGAGGTGTCCATAGAATCGAAGATAGGGATGATGATGTGTGTGTGTGCGTGTGCGCGCGCGCGATCGATAAAGAGTGTCATCGAATTTGTGTGTGCCCACGTCAAAGATATAGAGTGGCTGGCCTACTAGAACGTGAGATGGGACATGTGCAGTTTGTCTCTGTGGCATGGATACCTACCTGCAGCGCTCGACTATCGGTGTGTGGTGGGGAAGAGGGAGGCCCAATTAACTATAGAGGTACAATGGCTGGTATATGTGTGGAGGAGGAGAGAGGCCTACCTTATGTATTAAGGAGATCGATCTGCCTCATGTATTAAGGGAGATCGATCGGCATCCATGCATATATGCAGGAGACTAATAAGGTTGGGAGAGAGACAGAGCTAGAGTGTTGGAGGGGGTGGTAGTGGAGTTGCTTCTAACAAATGGTGGGATAGGCTTGCTAGACAAACGGAGGGCATGCCCGCAATATCAATAAGAGAGGAGATGGTTGCTTGTTGTCTGTGCACGTGCGTGTGAGAGACGGGTCAGGAGGCATGCACGAATGATGAGGGGGGACGATGTGGCTGTGGTAAGAAGACGTAACTACATAGGAATATCAATCGCCTTTTGTAAGAGAAAGGAGAGACATAACTTGTGAGGTACGTCGATCGATGGGGGGTAGTTAAAGTCGATCTAGGTATATGTTGGGAGATCAATTGGTATACGTGCATGTGTTTGTTAGAAGCAAATGAGGCACGAGGAGAAGGATAGAGAGAGAGAGAGAGAGGGATGCATGTAGGAGGTGGTACGAGAGGCATACTATATCGAGGGGGAGGAGTGTGCGAGTACGAGAACGATGAAAAGAGTGGTGGGAGTGAGGCATGGACTATGACAAGAGAAGAGGGGAAGCTTGTGTTTGTGCTAGGCACACCTGTCTAGAGAGGCATATCGATTGATGTGTGCCGTAAAGAAGGAGCTGGGGGGCCTACACACACCGTGGGTGAACGACCTAAAGTGAAAAGACGAATTTCTGCGATGGAGCTAGAGAATGCTGAGGGAGGGTGAGAGGGGGCGGGCGTGTGCATGCACAAGAGGGAGGGTGAGAGGGTTGTGTGGGTGTAAAAGACGAATAGAGATCATATATACTTCATTATAAAAAGCGAATTCGGATATTTGAAGAATTTATCATAGTGTTTCAAACCGACGGATGTGTGAATATATATGACGGTGATATACATGGTGTGGTTATGAACATGGTATACTACATTTAATATATTTTATCTCTACTCTTATAAAAAACGGAGTTGTTGATGATGGTGTACCTGCCATCCTGCATTATAGGACGTCTGATTTATATCTGGCGGATAGCAGGGAAACTATGATGGTTGAAGTTGGCAACAATCATGATTGTAGATTCTTATTGAAATAGAGAAACGAATTCAAATTTAGTTCGAATAGCAGCGGTAGTATAGACATTTGGAATGCACTAAAATGTTAGTATGAGTAGGTTACATGCATTATACAGCAAGCGAAAAAATTTAATCGGACATAACATGGATTCATACTCCCTCCATCCATCTATATAGGGCGTAATGAGATTTTTAAGACCGCCTTTGACTATTGATAAGATTAATAGTACATGACATGCACAATGTGAAAATTATATCATTGAAAGAACCTTTCACAAACGAATTTAACGGTGTGCTTTGTGTAAGTTGCATGTCATATATCATTGCTCTAATATTTGGTCAAAGTTAGCATCGAAAAACGCATTAGGCCCTATATAGATGGAAGGAGGGAGTAGCTTTGAATAGCATTTGTATAGTAAAACGGGGCAAGACCCTCTCTTTGTGTGGTGTGAATAGTTTTATTTTTTTGTTTTCTTTTTGGTTGATGGAAGTGCGAATTGATTTGGTATGTACAAGTACAATATTACTACACGTTAGGCTTGTCCCTAAAATTCAACCCGCGTCTTGTTATATCCCGAAAATTCAGATATCATGCTCCCAAAACTGG
>NW_021306210.1:0-906 GCF_002162155.2 Triticum dicoccoides
TCCGTCATCCAAGAACTTCTATCTCTGGAACCTGTCATGATTAGTAGAAACAAGAACCAAAATTCGAGAATAATGTTCCTATGAACTACTAGGATGTGGTTGTAAAGTGCTCACAGTAAAGCAAATATCAATATCTTACAAGTTCTTACCATGTGGCAGGTGGTGACAAGCAACCAGCGGTGTCAAATAACTCCGAAGATTGTGTAAAACGATTGCCAGGGGAACGTACGTATACACGGTGTAGAAATATGTGGAGCTGGGTTGGCTATATATGGTAGCAAAAGATTAGCAATAATCAATTCAAAGATGCAATGTTGAATAAACGCTCAACGACGGTACTGTGCTGGTCCTAGGCTAGACCGTACTAGAGACGCGAGCCTAGAACACTAATGAGGTCACGGCGTAGCACAACTAGCATCAATGAAGGATACTAAGTAGCTCTTGACAGCAAGATATAAGTGAAGATCACAACAGCAGTGAAGATAATGAGGTGAAACAACAGCCAAGCAGGATATATCAACAACTTTGTCTCCAACTTTCCTCTGAAAAAGTTTGTGCCGATTTTTTTGTTTTTTTTTCTTCTCTCTTTTTTTTCCTCACACTTTTTTTTTCTTTCTCTCCTTTTTTTTCTCTGACTTTTTTTTTCCTTTTTTTTTCTCTCGTTTTTTTTCTCTCTTTTTTTCTCCCTCTTTCCAAAACAAACTAGATAAGATGCAGATTGGATCAAGTGAAGATGTGAACGATCTCAACTATTATTATGACAATGAATGGTGGGTAGCACGTGGTGGAAATTGATGGATGGGTGGTGGACAGCGGAAGAGATAATGATGCAGCGGTGGCGTGACTAATGTGAACAGAACTCGAAACTCTAAACGAACTAGACACTAAGACCAGCAACTCGACACG
>NW_021306211.1:0-676 GCF_002162155.2 Triticum dicoccoides
TCTCCTAGTGTTACCGCTGAGCCATGGTAGCTTGCTACTGCTCTGGAACACTTAGGCTGGCCGGCATGTGTCCTTCTTCGTTCCTGTGTCTGTCCCTTCTGGGAAATGTCACGCTTTGAGTACCGGAGTCCTGTTAGCCCGCTACAGCCCGGTTTACCGGAGTCCTGCTAGCCCAGTGCTACAGCCCGGACCCACTTGCTGATGACCGACACGTTCGAAGCTGGGTCATGGATGCCTGTCCCTGTAAGTCTGTGCCACTTTGGGTTTACGACTAGTCATGTCAGCCCGGGCTCTTTATCATATGGATGCTAGCGCCACTATCATATACGTGAGCCAAAAGGCGCAAACGGTCCCGGGCAAAGATAAGGCGACACCCGTGGGGATACCGTGCGTGAGGCCGCAAAGTGATATGAGGTGTTATCGGCTAGATCGATGTGACATCGAGTCGGGGTCCTGACAGCGTGACAGGAATCCTAAGCTATGAATGCATGCCCCATCCCCCCCAACCGAGGTTCCCCTAGCAATGTGCGAAATAGCTAGCAGCCCCCCTCCCTCGTCACGGCACGAAGGGAATCCAAAGCTATAAATGCATGCCCCTCCCACCCAACCAAGGTTCACCTAGCTAAGTGCGAAGTAGCTAGGAGCCCCGCCCCCCTTGTGGGCATGAAGGGAATCC
>NW_021306212.1:0-998 GCF_002162155.2 Triticum dicoccoides
GTGAGTTGTGAAACTATTCCACATTTTCTTAAGTGTGCCCCAAACTCGTGACTCAAGTATTCTCCTCCACGATCTGATCGTAGAAACTTGATTTTCCTGTCACGTTGATTTTCAACCTCACTCTGAAATTCCTTGAACTTTTCAAAGGTTTCAGACTTGTGTTTCATTAAGTAGATATACCCATACCTACTTAAATCATCAGTGAGAGTGAGAACATAACGATAGCCACCGCGAGCCTCAACACTCATCGGACCGCACACATCAGTATGTATGATTTCCAATAAGTCGGTTGCTCGCTCCATTGTTCCTGAGAACGGAGTCTTGGTCATTTTACCCATAAGGCATGGTTCGCACGTGTCAAATGATTCATAATCAAGAGACTCTAAAAGTCCATCAGCATGGAGCTTCTTCATGCGTTTGACACCTATGTGACCAAGGTGGCAGTGCCACAAGTATGTGGGACTATCATTATCAACCTTACTTCTTTTGGTACTCACATTATGAACATGTGTAGCATCACGTTCGAGATTCACAAAGAATAAACCATTCACCATAGGAGCATGACCATAAAACATATCTCTCATAAAAATGGAACAACCATTATTCTCAGATTTAAAAGAGTAGCCATCTCGAATTAAACGAGATCCCGATACAATGTTCATGCTCAAAGCTGGCACTAAATAACAATTATTAAGGTTTAAAACTAATCCCGAAGGGAGATGCAGAGGTAGCGTGCCGACGGCGATCACATTGACCTTGGAACCATTCCCGACGCGCATCGTCACCTCGTCCTTTGCCAGTTTCCGCTTATTCCGCAGCCCCTGCTTTGAGTTACAAATGTGAGCAACTGCACCGGTATCAAATACCCAGGAGCCACTACGGGCACTAGTAAGGTACACATCAATTACATGTATATCACATATACCTTTCGTTTTGCCGGCCTTCTTATCCGCTAAGTACTTAGGGCAGTTCCGCTTCCAGTGACCGCTTCCCTTGCA
>NW_021306213.1:0-4889 GCF_002162155.2 Triticum dicoccoides
TGCCTCATGGGTAAGATGACTAAAACGCCGTTCTCCGGTACTATGGAGAGAGCAACGGATTTGTTGGAAATCATACATACAGATGTATGTGGTCCAATGAATGTTGAGGCTCGTGGTGGATATCGTTATTTTCTCACCTTCACAGATGATTTAAGCAGATATGGGTATATCTACTTAATGAAACATAAGTCTGAAACATTTGAAAAGTTCAAAGAATTTCAGAGTGAAGTTGAAAATCATCGTAACAAGAAAATAAAGTTTCTACGATCTGATCGTGGAGGAGAATATTTGAGTTACGAGTTTGGTCTACATTTGAAACAATGCGGAATAGTTTCGCAACTCACGCCACCCGGAACACCACAGCGTAATGGTGTGTCCGAACGTCGTAATCGTACTTTATTAGATATGGTGCGATCTATGATGTCTCTTACTGATTTACCGTTATTGTTTTGGGGTTATGCTTTAGAGACGGCTGCATTCGTTAAATAGGACACCATCGAAATCCATTGAGACGACGCCTTATGAACTGTGGTTTGGCAAGAAACCAAAGTTGTCGTTTTTGAAAGTTTGGGGCTGCGATGCTTATGTGAAAAAGCTTCAACCTGATAAGCTCGAACCCAAATCGGAGAAATTTGTCTTCATAGGATACCCAAAGGAGACTGTTGGGTACACCTTCTATCACAGATCCGAAGGCAAGACTTTTGTTGCTAAATTTGGAGTTTTTCTAGAGAAGGAGTTTCTCTCGAAAGAAGTGAGTGGGAGAAAAGTAGAACTTGATGAGGTAACTGTACCTACTCCCTTATTGGAAAGTAGTACATCACAGAAACCGGTTTCTGTGACACCTACACCAATTAGTGAGGAAGCTAATAATGATCATGAAACTTCAGATCAAGTTACTACCGAACCTCGTAGATCAACCAGAGTAAGATCCGCACCAGAGTGGTATGGTAATCCTGTTCTGGAAGTCATGCTACTAGATCATGATGAACCTACGAACTATGAAGAAGCGATGGTGAGCCCAGATTCCCCAAAAATGCTAGAAGCCATGAAATCTGAGATGTGATCCATGTATGAGAACAAAGTGTGGACTTTGGTTGACTTGCCCGTTGATCGACAAGCAATTGAGAATAAATGGATCTTCAAGAAGAAGACTGACGCTGACGGTAATGTTATTGTCTATAAAGCTTGACTTGTTGCAAAAGGTTTTCGACAAGTTCAAGGGATTGACTACGATGAGACCTTCTCACCCGTAGCGATGCTTAAGTCTGTCCGAATCATGTTAGCAATTGCCGCATTTTATGATTATGAAATTTGGCAAATGGATGTCAAAACCGCATTCCTGAATGGATTTCTGGAAGAAGAGATGTATATGATGCAACCAGAAGGTTTTCTCGATCCAAAGGGAGCTAATAAAGTGTGCAAGCTCCAGCGATCCATTTATGGAGTGGTGCAAGCCTCTCGGAGTTGGAATAAACGCTTTGATAGTGTGCTCAAAGCATTTGGTTTTGTACAGACTTTTGGAGAAGCCTGTATTTACAAGAAAGTGAGTGGGAGCTCTGTAGCATTTCTGATATTATATGTGGATGACATATTATTGATTGGAAATGATATAGAATTTCTGGATAGCATAGAGGGATACTTGAATAAGAGTTTTTCAATGAAAGACCTCGGTGAAGCTGCTTACATATTGGGCATTAAGATCTATAGAGATAGATCAAGACGCTTAATTGGACTTTCACAAAGCACATACCTTGACAAGGTTTTGAAGAAGTTCAAAATGGATCAAGCAAAGAAAGGGTTCTTGCCTGTGTTACAAGGTGTGAAGTTGAGTAAGACTCAATGTCCGACCACCGCAGAAGATAGAGAGAAAATGAAAGATGTTCCCTATGCTTCAGTCATAGGCTCTATCATGTATGCAATGATGTGTACCAGACCTGATGTGTGCCTTGCTATAAGTCTAGCAGGGAGGTACCAAAGTAATCCAGGAGTGGATCACTGGACAGCGGTCAAGAACATCCTGAAATACCTGAAAAGTACTAAGGATATGTTTCTCGTATATGCAGGTGACAAAGAGCTCATCGTAAATGGTTACGTTGATGCAAGCTTTGAAACTGATCCGGACGATTCTAAATCGCAAACCGGATACGTGTTTTTACTGAACGGTGGAGCTGTCAGTTGGTGCAGTTCTAAACAAAGCATCGTGGCGGGATTTACATGTGAAGCAGAGTACATAGCTGCTTCGGAAGCAGCAAATGAAGGAGTCTGGATGAAGGAGTTCATATCTGATCTAGGTGTGATACCTAGTGCATCGGGTCCAATGAAAATCTTTTGTGACAATACTGGTGCAATTGCCTTAGCAAAGGAATCCATATTTCACAAGAGAACCAAGCACATCAAGAGACGCTTCAATTCCATTCGGGATTTAGTCCAAGTGGGAGATATAGAAATTTGCAAGATACATATGGATCTGAATGTTGCAGACCCGCTGACTAAGCCTCTTCCACGAGCAAAACATGATCAACACCAAGGCTCCATGGGTGTTAGAACCATTACTGTGTAATCTAGATTATTGACTCTAGTGCAAGTGGGAGACTGAAGGAAATATGCCCTAGATGCAATAATAAAGTTATTATTTATTTCCTTATATCATGATAAATGTTTATTATTCATGCTAGAATTGTATTAACCGGAAACATAATACATGTGTGAATACATAGATAAACATAGTGTCACTAGTATGCCTCTACTTGACTAGCTTGTTGATCAAAGATGGTTATGTTTCCTAACCATAGACATGAGTTGTTATTTGATTAAAGGGATCACATCATTAGGAGAATGATGTGATTGACTTGACCTATTTCGTTAGCTTAGCACTTGATCGTTTAGTTTGTTGCTATTGCTTTCTTCATGACTTATACATGTTCCTATGACTATGAGATTATGCAACTCCCGTTTACCGGAGGAACACTTTGTGTGCTACCAAACGTCACAACGTAACTGGGTGATTATAAAGGTGCTCTACAGGTGTCTCCGAAGGTACTTGTTGGGTTGGCGTATTTCAAGATTATGATTTGTCACTCCGATTGTCGGAGAGGTATCTCTAGGCCCTCCCGGTAATGCACATCACATAAGCCTTGCAAGCATTGCAACTAATAAGTTAGTTGCGGGATGATGTATTACAGAACGAGTAAAGATACTTGCCGGTAACGAGATTGAACTAGGTATTGAGATACCGACGATCAAATCTCGGGCAAGTAACATACCGATGACAAAAGGAACAACGTATGTTGTTATGCGGTCTGACCGATTAAAGATCTTCGTAGAATATGTAGGAGCCAATATGAGCATCCAGGTTCCGTTATTGGTTATTGATCGGAGACGTGTCTCGGTCATGTCTACATTGTTCTCGAACCCGTAGGGTCCGCACGCTTAACGTTACGATGACAGTTTCATTATGAGTTTATATATTTTGATGCACCGAAGGTTGTTCGGAGTCCCGGATGTAATCACAGACATAACGAGGAGTCTCGAAATAGTCGAGACATAAAGATTGATATATTGGACGACTATATTCGGACACAGGAATGGTTTCGGGAGTTATCGGATATAAAACGGAGTATCGGGGGTTACCGGAACCCCCCCGGGGTTTAATGGGCCTCATGGGCCCCAAGTGGAGCAGAGGAGGGGCGGCCAGGGCAGGCTGCTCACCCCTCCCCCTCCAGTCCTAATTGGACAAGGAGGGAGGGGCGGCGCTCCCCCTTTCCTTTCTTTCCTTTCTCCCTTCCTTCCCCCTCTCCTAGTTGGACAAGGAAAGGAGGGAGTCCTACTGTTGGAAATATGCCCTAGAGGCAATAATAAATTGATTATTATTATATTTCCTTGTTCATGATAATCGTTTATTATCCATGCTAGAATTGTATTGATAGGAAACTCAGATACATGTGTGGATACATAGACAACACCATGTCCCTAGTAAGCCTCTAGTTGACTAGCTCGTTGATCAATAGATGGTCACGGTTTCCTGACCATGGACATTGGATGTCGTTGATAACGGGATCACATCATTAGGATAATGATGTGATGGACAAGACCCAATCCTAAGCCTAGCACAAGATCATGTAGTTCGTATTCTAAAGCTTTTCTAATGTCAAGTATCATTTCCTTAGACCATGAGATTGTGCAACTCCCGGATACCGTAGGAGTGCGTTGGGTGTGCCAAATGTCACAACGTAACTGGGTGGCTATAAAGGTGCGCTACGGGTATCTCCGAAAGTGTCTGTTGGGTTGGCACGAATCGAGACTGGGATTTGTCACTCCGTGTAAACGGAGAGGTATCTCTGGGCCCACTCGGTAGGACATCATCATAATGTGCACAATGTGATCAAGGAGTTGATCATGGGATGATGTGTTACGAAACGAGTAAAGAGACTTGCCGGTAACGAGATTGAACAAGGTATCGGGATACCGACGATCGAATCTCGGGCAAGTATCGTACCGCTAGACAAAGGGAATTGTATACGGGATTGATTAAGTCCTTGACATCATGGTTCATCCGATGAGATCATCGTGGAACATGTGAGAGCCAACATGGGTATCCAGATCCCGCTGTTGGTTATTGACCGGAGAGTCATCTCGGTCATGTCTGCATGTCTCCCGAACCCGTAGGGTCTACACACTTAAGGTTCGGTGACGCTAGGGTTATAGAGATATTAGTATGCGGTAACCCGAAAGTTGTTCGGAGTCCCGTATGAGATCCCGGACGTCACGAGGAGTTCCGGAATGGTCCGGAGGTAAAGAATTATATATAGGAAGTGCTATTTCGGCCATCGGGACAAGTTTCGGGGTCACCGGTATTGTACCGGGACCACCGGAAGGGTCCCGGGGGTCCA
>NW_021306214.1:0-1036 GCF_002162155.2 Triticum dicoccoides
GTATTGAACAGAATACAGCACACCATCAGAGGGCTAACGTGGTGTCACTCAGTGATTTTATCAAATTGCATCCACCCACGTTCCACCACTCCGTCGAGCCCCTCGACGCTGATGACTGGCTTCGCAGTATCTCTCACAAACTGCGTTCCGCGCTGGTAGCGGAGGCTGACAAGGTCACCTTTGCTGCATATCATCTTGAAGGCCCCGCCAGTCTATGGTGGGAGAATTATGGAGCTATGCGCCCAGCGGGCCATGTCACAACTTGGGCTGAGTTCAGCGAGGCTTTCCGTGAACATCACATTCCGGAGGGTCTCATGGACCGTAAACGTGAAGAATTTTGCAGTTTCACCCAAGGCCGACTTTCTGTGGATGCCTATAGCAGGGAGTTTGGTAATCTCGCCCAATATGCAACTGAGGAAGTGTCTACTGACGCCAAGAAGCAAGCAAGGTTTCGTAAGGGCCTTAGTCCTGAGCTTCGCCGCGACCTCCGTCTGCATGAGTGCACATCTTTTTCGAAACTTGTCAACAAAGCCATCAGTGCTGAAACTGGTCAGACTGACTATGACGCAACATGCAAGCATGGACGTGACATGGGTTCCTCATCCGGTGCTGGTCCTCAGAAGCGCCGCGTGTGGGTACCCAACACTGCCCTGCCACCCAGGTTCACACCGAGGCCATCTTTCCAGGCGCCTCGCCCTGTTCAACAGTCTGCTCCAGCCAAGCCCTATGGGGGTTCAACTAACAATGCTCCTCCACGTACCAGTTCCGTGACTTGTTTCAAGTGTGGGGAATCTGGTCACTATATGCGTGAATGCCCCCAGACCAACCCCAATCAATCTGCTAAAGCTGTTGGCCGTGGCAAGCCGACAGGAAAAGTATTCCACGCCAAGCCGGTCACCGCTTCACGTGGCCATGTCAACTGCATCTCTGCCGAAGAAGCTCAAGAGGATCCCAACGTCGTTCTCGGTACGCTTCTTGTTAATTGCCACCCGGCATCTGTTCTTTTCGATACAGGAGCCTCTCATTCTTTTATATC
>NW_021306215.1:0-714 GCF_002162155.2 Triticum dicoccoides
ACAGCGCAAAAAAAAAAGAGCGCAAAAAAAAAAGAGCGAAAAAAAATTCAGAGTGTGCTTTTCCCTTGTTTACGTGCCGCGCCGTGATTTTGTTAGTGTTCTAGGCTCGCGTCTCTAGCACAGTCTAGCCTAGGACCAGCACAGTACCTTCGTTGAGCGTTTATTCAACTTTGCATCTCTGAATTGATTATTGCTGACCCTTTTTGCTACCATATTATAAGCCTTCCCAGCTCCACATACATTTACGTCGTGCGTTTGACTCTCCCTGGTAATCGCTCTATCCAAGCTTTGAGAGTTTTTGACTACAACGGTTGCCGATCACCGCCTGCTGCTGGGTAAGAACTGGTAAGAATTTGAGATTTGCTTGACGGATTTGTGACACCCGCCACCACCACTTGTTCGTAGTCTGTAGGATCATATTCTTGTGTGTTTCTATTGCTGCTAACCATGCCAGGATCACAAGCCGACGAGATTGACTGGGAGAATTTATCGAACAAGGAGCTTCATGATAAGTTTCAGCAAATGATGACTGAACAGGTGCAAGATGTGCTGAACAATTTTGAAGAGGCCATGGAGAAGATCACTGGCCTTGAGAAGACGTTCGAAACAAAGCTCGATAACAAGTTTAATGAATTGCTCGCGCGTCTTCCACCACCACCACCCGCTGCACCTAACGCACCTCTCCAACAACAACAACAACGACTACCTCCACGT
>NW_021306216.1:0-1181 GCF_002162155.2 Triticum dicoccoides
GTATCTCTTCCTTCGACCATGAGAGCGTGTAACTCCTGGATACCGTAGGAGTGCTTTGGGTGTATCAAACGTCACAACGTAACTGGGTGACTATAAAGGTGCACTACAGGTATCTCCGAAAGTATCTATTGTTTTATGCGGATCGAGACTGGGATTTGTCACTCCGTGTAAACGGAGAGGTATCTCTGGGCCCACTCGGTAGGACATCATCATATGCGCAATGTGACCAAGGAGTTGATCATGGGATGATGTGTTACGGAACGAGTAAAGTGACTTGCCGGTAACGAGATTGAACAAGGTATTGGATACCGACGATCGAATCTCGGGCAAGTAACATACCGATAGACAAAGGGAATTGAATACGGGATTGATTAAGTCCTTGACATCGTGGTTCATCTGATGAGATCATCGTGGAACATGTGGGAGCCATCATGGGTATCCAGATCCAGCTGTTGGTTATTGACCGGAGAACGTCTCGGTCATGTCTACATGTCTCCCGAACCCGTAGGGTCTACACACTTAAGGTTCGATGACGCTAGGGTTATAAAGGAAGTTTGTATGTGGTTACCGAATGTTGTTCGGAGTCCCGGATGAGATCCCGGACGTCACGAGGAGTTCCGGAATGGTCCGGAGGTAAAGATTTATATATGGGAAGTCCTATTTTGGCCACCGAAAAATATTCGGGATTTTTCGGTATTGTACCGGGAAGGTTCTAGAAGGTTCCGGAGTGGGGCCCACCTGCATGGGGGGACCCACATGGACGTGGGTAGTGGGGGCAAGGCCCCACACCCCTGGTCAAGGCGCACCAAGATCCCCCCTTAGAAGGAATAAGATCATATCCCGAAGGGATAAGATCAAGATCCCTAAAAAGGGGGGATAACAATCGGTGGGGAAGGAAATAATGAGATTTCTTTCCTCCCACCTTGGCCAACGCCCCAATGGACTTGGAGGGCAAGAAACCAGCCCCTCCACCCCTATATATAGTGGGGAGGCGCATGGGAGCTATAGACGAAGTTCTGGCGCAGCCCTCCCCCTCTCCCAAGTACTCCTCTTCTCCCGTGGTGCTTGGCGAAGCCCTGCAGGATTGCCACGCTCCTCCACCACCACCACGCCGTTGTGCTGCTGCTGGATGGAGTCTTCCTCAACCTCTCCCTCTCTCCTTGCTGGATCAAGGCGTGGGA
>NW_021306217.1:0-588 GCF_002162155.2 Triticum dicoccoides
AGGGTGGCAATGGTGTCACGTGCTCGTCTCGGCGTCCGTCGTCGCTACCGCGACGATGTCTGCCTCGACTCGCGTTATGCTAAGACAGGATGGCACTGGTGTCACGTGCTCGTCTCGGCGTCCGTCATCGCTACCGCGACGATGTCCGCCTCGACTCGCGTTACGCTAAGACAGGGTGAAACTGGTGTCCCGTGCTCGTCTCGTCGTCCGTCATCGCTACCACGACGATGTCCGCCTCGACTCGCGTTACGCTAAAAAAGGGAGGCAGTGCTGTCACGTGCTCGTCTCAGCGTCCGTCGTCGCTACCGCAACGACGTCCGCCTCGACTCACGTTACGCTAAGACAGGGTGGCACTGGTGTCACGTGCTCGTCTCGGCGTCCGTCGTCGCTATCGCGACGACGTCCGCCTCGACTCGCATTACGCTAAGATAGGGAGGCAGTGGTGTCACGTGCTCGTCTCGGCGTCCGTCGTCGCTACCGCGACGACGTCCGCCTCGACTCGCGTTACGCTAAGACAGGGTGGCACTGGTGTCACGTGCTCGTCTCGGCCTCCGTCATCGCTACCGCGACGACATCCGCCTCGACTCG
>NW_021306217.1:5506-6712 GCF_002162155.2 Triticum dicoccoides
CGTCCGTCATCGGTACCGCGATGACGTCCGCCTCGACTCGTGTTACGCTAAGACAGGTTGGCAATGGTGTCACGTGCTCGTCTCAGCGTCCGTCGTCGCTACCGCGACGACGTCCGCCTCGACTCGCGTTACGCTAAAAAAGGGAGGCCGTGCTGTCACGTGCTCGTCTCAGCGTCCGTCGTCGCTACCGCAATGACGTCCGCCTCGACTCGCGTTATGCTAGGACAGGGTGTAACTGGTGTCACGTGCTCGTCTCGGCGTCCGTCGTCGCTACCGCGATGACGTCCGCCTCGACTCGCGTTACGCTAAGGCAGGGTGGCACTGGTATCACGTGCTCGTCTCGGCGTCCGTCGTCGCTACCGCGACGACGTCCGCCTCGACCCGCGTTATGCTAAGACAGGGTGGCACTGGTGTCACGTGCTCGTCTCGGCGTCCGTCGTCGCTATCGCGACGACGTCCGCCTCGACTCGCGTTTTTCTAAGACAGGGTGACACTGGTGTCCCGTGCTCGTCTCGTCGTCCGTCGTCGCTACCACGACGACGTCCGCCTCGACTCGCGTTACGCTAAGGCAGGTTGGCACTGGTGTCACGTGCTCGTCTCGGCGTCCGTCGTCGCTATCGCGACGACGTCCACCTCGACTCGCCTTACGCTAAGACAGGGTGACACTGGTATCCCGTGCTCGTCTCGTTGTCCGTCGTCGCTACCGCGACGACGTCTGCCTCGACTCGTATTACGCTAAGACAGGTTGGCAATGGTGTTTCGTGCTCGTCTCGGCGTCCGTCGTCGCAACCGCGACGACGTCCGCCTCAACTCGTGTTACGCTAAGACAGGATGGCAATGGTGTCACGTGCTCGTCTCGGCGTCCGTCGTCGTTACCGCGACGACGTCCGCGTCGACTCGCGTTACGCTAAGACAGGGTGGCACTGGTGTCACGTGCTCGCCTCGACTCGCTTACGCTAAGACAGGGTTGCACTGGTGTCCCGTGCTCGTCTCGGCGTCCGTCTCGCTACCGGGATGACGTCCGCCTCGACTCGCGTTACGCTAAGACAGGGTGGCACTGCTGTCACGTGCTCGTCTCAGCGTCCGTCGTTGCTACCGCGACGACGTCTGCCTCGACTCGCGTTACGCTCAGGCAGGGTGGCATTGGTATCATGTGCTCGTCTGGGCTTCCTTCATCGCTACCGCGACGACGTCCGCCTTGACTCG
>NW_021306218.1:0-1577 GCF_002162155.2 Triticum dicoccoides
ATTTATTATGATATGGTATCATGACATGATACTCAACCCTTTCTTTCTTCATTTAATTGTATGCCACCTCATCAAAATTACTTAGTTGGCATGCATAATACTAGATATGATACTACCATTACGACCAACCTAAGGAAACCAGTCTCTGAACGGTCCGAGCACATGTAGGATGTAGTCTCTAGTAATGATCAGATATACTTCAGAACAGGTTGATAGGGCATAGTCGTCCAACGAGAGATCTGGCTTGAAACCTTACACGTTGCTCGGGGACTTTGCCCTAATTGTAGTCGAAAAGGGCTGACAACTCGGTTGGGGGGTTGGGGGCATGGATAACCCACCTTGAGCTAAGCTTGCTCGGGCTGCAGAGCTAGATGACCATGCTCTGCACCACGGGATAGTGATGGTTGCGTTCATTTTGGTATGCAGAGGTCTGATATATGTTCAGCACAGTTGTATCATGTTGATAGAACGATTGAATAAAAGTGTCATTTATCAAAAAAGAAACTATTGAGAATTACTTTGTCTCCTTCTTCCCTGGAAGAAATACCAAGCTCATTTTGTACTTGTTAATTAGCGAACTGCCCACTCAATAATCAGGAAATATATCATGCAAATTATACACGCAAGACTTGACTGGATGTATTGAAAAATTAATTTTACTCCGACTTGGAAGGATCAAGGAAAAAACTACCATATATATACACATCGGCTAGTCAAATGAAGGAAAATTCCGCCATGATAGTTATACCATCTGCATACCAGTAGTTGTTTATGTAGAATATCAAGACCTAGTTGCTAATTAGAGAGCTATTGCATTAAGTCCCAAAAGACTTTACCTAAGAAAACTCTCAAATGACATGTGCTAATTTAAGTGGTATGATCAACGAAATTACACTCGACCAGACTCTTGTGAGACATTCACACCTTGAGTGGATTCATCTGTACATATCGTGTTGTTTTCTAGTAATATATATTTTTGTGCATTTTTCATTAACGTATATAGTTTGGGCAGATACATGTTTTTTAGGTGAGCTACTGCGGATATTTATTTATTTTTGCAGGTTGAACTATTGCGGATACTAGCCAGCCTGAACCATGTACAAGCGGACCACAACATATGTCACTTGACAGGTAAATTGTATATTTTCTCAATGTTTAGCCATGCTCAGGGAATTGAACTTTAGGGTGCATTACTGAGAGGTAGAAACAACATCTGAATCTACTTTTGAATAATTATCCATTTACTGTGCGTATGTAGCTAGGTTGCTCGTAGGTTGTCCGCGCCTTTTGGTCTGTTTGGACTTCATCCAGTTTCACTTATTTCCATCTGAACTGCTGTTCTGTTATAATTATAAGTAATAATGGAACCCAGCTCCCATTTGGTAGGCATATGCCAAAACAAAATCCCTGTAACTCTGAACTGCTTATGTGATATATGTATAGACTGGGCAAAAATCCTGGTCAAATTGAAGATTTAATGACAGTGGCACTCGTATGAATTTATGCATGTATACATCAGTCTAACTAATAGTTTTATAAATAGATAATATATAAAATATTTCCTCAAGAGATGTCAT
>NW_021306219.1:0-1128 GCF_002162155.2 Triticum dicoccoides
TAAACAAGATGCATAATACATAATAAACATCACATGCAATTATATAGTTGTGACATGATATGGCCAATATCATATAGCTCCATTGATCTTCATCTTCGGGGCTCCATGATCATCTTGTCACCGGCTTGACACCATGATCTCCATCATCATGATCTCCATCATCGTGTCTTCATGAAGTTGTCACGCCAACGACTACTTCTACTTCTATGACTAACGTTTAGCAATAAAGTAAAGTAGTTTACATGACGTTATTCAATGACACGCAGGTCATACAAAAAATAATGACAACTCCTATGGCTCCTGCCGGTTGTCATACTCATCGACATGCAAGTCGTGAATCCTATTACAAAGAACATGATCTCATACATCACAATTCATCATTCATCACAACTTCTGGCCATATCACATCACATGATCAATCGCTGCAAAAACAAGTTAGACGTCCTCTAATTGTTGTTGCATATTTTACGTGGCTGCAATTGGGTTCTAGCAAGAACATTTTCTTACCTACGAATCACCACAACGTGATTTTGTCAACTTCTATTTACCCTTCATAAGGGCCCTGTTCATCGATTCCGCTCCAACTAAGGTGGGAGAGACAGACACCCGCCAGCCACCTTATGCAACTAGTGCATGTCAATCGGTGGAACCGGTCTCACGTAAGCGTACGTGTAAGGTTGGTCCGGGCCGCTTCATCCCACAATACCGTTGAGCAAGAAAAGACTAGTAGAGGCAAGTAAGATGAAAAAATCCACGCCCACAACAAAGTTGTGTTCTACTCGTGCAAAGAGAACTACGCATAGACCTAGCTCATGATGCCACTGTTGGGGAACGTTGCAGAAAATTAAAATTTTTCCTACGGTTTCACCAAGATCCATCTATGAGTTCATCTAAGCAACGAGTCTAGGGAGAGAGTTTGCATCTACATACCACTTGTAGATCGCGTGCGGAAGCTTGCAAGGTGATGATGTAGTCGTACTCGACGTGATCCAAATCACCGATGACCTGCGCCGAACGGACGGCACCTCCGCGTTCAACACACGTACGGAACAGCCACGTCTCCTCCTTCTTGATCCAGCAAGGAAGGGAGGAGAGGTTGAGGGAGATGGCACCAGCAGCAGCACGACG
>NW_021306220.1:0-924 GCF_002162155.2 Triticum dicoccoides
TGGGTTGTTTCATTGAAGCCGACCTTAAGCACTGAGATCTGTATGCGTGATTTAAGATACAGCTACTACCATGCATTGGGCCCTGAAATATGACCCCGCTCGACTTCTTATTCACCCTAGCTCTCTGTCCAGGAGTTGCAAGTAGTTTCTGGTGTTTGTAGCCTACTGGAGGCCGTGGACAGCGCTGACCGTAGGGGTGGGCTGTGATGCGGTAGGTACGTGGCCGGGTGTACCGAATACCCGTTAGGTATCTCGGGAACCCTGTTCACATCGTTCGGGGCCGTATGGGAAACCCCGGCCGGACTCCCTGCGGATGGAACCTGAATAGGCGATAAACCTGGACTAGAGGCTTAAGTGTTTAGGTAGGTCGTGGTCTACACCCATGTCGGCTTTCGCTTGAAGTCTGTCGAGCACATGTCGTGTGCAAACGCTAAGTGGTGGAAACATGTATGAAGAAGTACACCCCTGCAGGGTTATCATAATCTATTCGAATAGCCGCGTCCGCGGTAAAGGACTACTTGGTTGCCTATACAGTTCATAGACAAGTAAATGGAAACTGTTAAAAGCCTCAAGATAAGTGTGAGTGCCGAGGATGGCTCTTCCGTAGGAAGACGGAGGTGGATCCTCGGTAGTGTATTGAAGTGGTGAGTAGTGGACTCGTGTGCGCAAAACCATTTCAAGTTGGAGTATCGTAGGATAGTTTAGCCAAGAGTCAAAGCTGGCTTGCTGCAATAACTCCACCAACCCTTCTTGATAACATGCATGTATGTAGGATCTGATGTAAGTCTTGCTGAGTACCTTTGTACTCATGTTGCTATAATTTACATTTTTACAGAAGACGCTGCAACCCCTTCTGATGGGTTCTTTGTAGACGTTGACATCAACGAGTAGGCTAAAGACCCAGGTGGTGACCCTGAGCTTGTG
>NW_021306221.1:0-1184 GCF_002162155.2 Triticum dicoccoides
GACACCATGATCTCCATCATCATGATCTCCATCATCGTGTCTCCATGAAGTTGCTCGCCAACTATTACTTCTACTACTATGGCTAACACGTTTAGCAATAAAGTAAAGTAATTTACATGGCGTTTCTTGATGACACGCAGGTCATATAAAAGAATAAAGACAACTCCTATGGCTCCTGCCGGTTGTCATACTCATCGACATGCAAGTCGTGAATCCTATTACAATAGCATGAACATCTCATACATCACATATAGATCATTCATCATTCATCACAACTTTGGCCATATCATATCACAAACCACTTGCTGCAAAAACAAGTTAGACGTCCTCTAATTGTTGTTGCAAGTTTTACGTGGCTGAATTAGGGTTCTAGCAAGAACGTCTTCTTACCTACGTTAAAGCCACAACGTGATTTGTCAACTTCTATTTACCCTTCATAAGGACCCTGTTCATCGATTTCGCTCCAACTAAAGTAGGAGAGACAGACACCCGCCAGCCACCTTATGCAACTAGTGCATGTTAGTCGGTGGAACCGGTCTCACGTAAGCGTACGTGTAAGGTTGGTCCGGGCCGCTTCATCCCACAATACCGCTGAAGCAAGAAAGGACTAGTAACAGCAAGAAGGTTGACAAATCGACGCCCACAACAAATTGTGTTCTACTCGCGCAAGAAGAACTATGCATAGACCTAGCTCATGATGCCACTGTTGGGGAACGTTGCAGAAAACAAAAATTTTCCTACTTGTTTCACCAAGATCATCTAGGAGTTCATCTAGCAACGAGTGATTAGATGCATCTACATACCTTTGTAGATCGCGCACGGAAGCATTCAAAAGAACGGTGATGATGTAGTCGTACTCGACGTGATCCAAATCACCGATGACCAGCGCCGAACGGACGGCACCTCCGCGTTCAACACACGTACGGAACAGCCACGTCTCCTCCTTCTTGATCCAGCAAGGGAGGGAGGAGAGGTTGAGGGAGATGGCACCAGCAGCAGCACGACGGCGTGGTGTTGATGGAGCTGCAGTACTCCGGCAGAGCTTCGCTAAGCACTATGGAGGTGGAGGAGGTGTTGGAGAGGGAGAAGGAGGCAACCAAAGGCCAAGGCGTTCAGGTATGAAGTCCCTCCTCTCCCCCACTATATATAGGAGGGCCAAGGGGGGGTGGCCGGCCCTAGGAGAT
>NW_021306222.1:0-1280 GCF_002162155.2 Triticum dicoccoides
AGCTCCCACTCACTTTCTTGTAAACGCAGGCTTCTCCATAAGTCTGCATAAACCCAAACGCTTTGATCATCTCATCAAAGCGAATATTCCAACTCCGAGATGCTTGCACCAGCCCATAAATGGATCGCTGGAGCTTGCATACTTTGTTAGCGTTCTTAGGATCGACAAAACCTTCCGGCTGCATCATATACAGTTCTTCCTTAAGATGCCCGTTAAGGAATGCTGTTTTGACGTCCATCTGCCATATCTCATAATCATAGTATGCGGCAATTGCTAACATGATTCGGACGGACTTTAGCTTCGCTACGGGAGAGAATGTCTCGTCGTAGTCAATCCCTTGAACCTGTCGATAACCCTTAGCGACAAGTCGAGCTTTATAGATGGTGACATTACCATCCGCGTCTGTCTTCTTCTTAAAGATCCATTTGTTTTCTATCCCTCGCCGATCATCGGGCAAGTCTGTCAAAGTCCATACTTTGTTTTCATACATGGATTCTATCTCGGATTTCATGGCTTCAAGCCATTTGTTGGAATCTGGGCCCGCCATCGCTTCTTCATAGTTTGAAGGTTCACCGTTGTCTAACAACATGATTTCCAGGACGGGGTTGCCGTACCACTCTGGTGCGGAATGTGTCCTTCTGGACCTACGAAGTTCAGTAGCAACTTGATTCGAAGTACCTTGATCATCATCATTGGTTTCCTCTTCAGTTGGTGTGGGCATCACAGGAACATTTTCCTGAGCTGCACCACTTTCCCGTTCGAGAGGTAGTACTTCATTGAGTTCTACTTTCCTCCCACTTACTTCTTTCGAGAGAAACTCTTTTTCTAGAAAGCATCCGTTCTTGGCAACAAAGATTTTGCCCTCGGATCTTAAGTAGAAGGTATACCCGACAGTTTCCTTAGGGTATCCTATGAAGACGCATTTTTCCGACTTGGGTTCGAGCTTTTCAGGTTGAAGTTTCTTGACATAAGCATCGCATCCCCAAACTTTTAGAAACGACAGCTTAGGTTTCTTCCCAAACCATAATTCATACGGTGTCGTCTCAACGGATTTAGACGGTGCCCTATTTAAAGTGAATGTAGCTGTCTCTAGAGCGTATCCCCAAAATGATAGCGGTAAATCAGTAAGAGACATCATAGACCGCACCATATCCAATAGAGTGCGATTACGACGTTCGGACACACCGTTTCGCTGAGGTGTTCCAGGCGGCGTGAGTTGTGAAACGATTCCACATTTCCTTAAGTGTGTGCCAAATTCGTGACTTAAATATTCTCCTCCA
>NW_021306223.1:0-862 GCF_002162155.2 Triticum dicoccoides
AGACGTCCGACTGTGGCATTTTTTTTTAAAAGCCCTTTACGCGATGTCGCTCAGACGTCCGACTGTGGTATTTCTTTTAAAGCCCTTTATGTGATGTCGCTCAGACGTCCGACTGTGGCATTTCTTTTAAAGCCCTTTATGTGATGTCGCTCAGACGTCCGACCGTGGCATTTCTTTTAAAGCCCTTTATGTGGTGTCGCTAAGATGCCCGACTGTGGCATCATTTCCTTATTTGTATTTGTTCACCTTTCGAGGCGTCGCTTCAGACACTCGATCGGTCCTTATTTATGTCTGTGGAATTTCAGGCGGACTACCGCCGTTTTCCCTTTTTACTTACCCGTTATGCCAATTTTATTGTGCATTAAGGAATTAATCATGTTGCATCCATGCATGCATTTGTTATATCTTACGTCCGAACTGTCTTGCGAGTACTTTCAAAGTACTCACTGGCTTGTTGATTTGGCCAGATGCTGACGAAGGCGATCTCATGGATGAAGAGTTCGATAGCGAGTCCGACACTTAGAGGAGTCCCAGTCAGTCTCGTGCGACCCTGGATTTGGCCACTGTTTTATAACCGCTTCCGCTACCAAATAAATTTATCGAGCCTCACCTCGACGTTCGATGAAATGATATCATTAGAGTCTTGTATTTCCCTTCCCGCTGTGCTTTTCCACCACCAACCTATCCATGAGTCAGTAGTATGTCTCCACACCACTGTGTCCTGTCCGCCATTATGCATGATTATTGGCGTGCTTGTAATAATTTGGTTGAGCAACCATAGTTCGACCCTGTAATATATTTTATGCTACTGGCTTATTATATCAAGAATTTGTCTGCCAGTGTGGAGGATTTCTCTCATACT
>NW_021306224.1:0-553 GCF_002162155.2 Triticum dicoccoides
CCCGTAATCACCTAAGTTAAAAACATTCCGAGTGGAGAGAAATCCTCCCACTCGGGGGCTTAGCTGCGACCCTGTAATCGCCTAAGTTGAAAACATTCCGAGTGGAGAGCAATTCTTCCACTCGGGGGATTAGCTGCAAACCTTTAATCGCCTAAGTTAAAACCATTCCGAGTGCAGAGCAATCCTCACACTTGGGGGCTTACCTGCGACCCCGTAATCCCGTAAGTTAAAAACTTTCTGAGTCTAGAGAAATCCTCCCACTCGGGGGCTTAGCTTTGACCTCGTAATCGCCTAAGTTAAAACAATCCGAGTGGAGAGCAGTCCTCCCACTCGGGGGCTTAGCTACGACCCCGTAATCGCCTAAGTTAAAAATATTCCACTCGGGGGCTTAGTTGCGACCGCGTAATTGCCTATGTTAAAAATGTTCCTAGTGGAGAGCAATCCGCCCGCTCGGGGGCTTAGCTGCGACCCCGTAATTGCCTAAGTTAAAAACGTGTCGAGTGGAGAGCAATCCTCCCACTCAGGGGCTTAGCTTCGACCCCGTAATCGCCTA
>NW_021306224.1:3145-4027 GCF_002162155.2 Triticum dicoccoides
AGCTGCGACCCCGTAATCGCCTAAGTTAAAGACATTCCGAGGGGAGAGCGATCCTCCCACTCAGGGCCTTAGATGCGACCCCATAATCGCCTAAGTTAAAAACAATCCGAGCGGAGAGCAATCGTCCCACTCGGGGGCTTAGCTGCGACCCCACAATCACCTAAGTTAAAAACATTCCGAGTGGAGAGCAATCCTCCCACTCGGGGGCTTAACTGCGACCCCGTAATCGCCTAAGTTAAAAACATTCCGAGTGGAGAGAAATCCTCCCACTCGGGGGCTTAGCTGCGACCCTGTAATCGCCTAAGTTGAAAACATTCCGAGTGGAGAGCAATTCTTCGACTCGGGGGATTAGCTGCAAACCTTTAATCGCCTAAGTTAAAACCATTCCGAGTGCAGAGCAATCCTCACACTCGCGGGCTTACCTGCGACCCCGTAATCCCGTAAGTTAAAAACATTCTGAGTCGAGAGAAATCCTCCCACTCGGGGGCTTAGCTTTGACCCCGTAATCGCCTAAGTTAAAACTATCCGAGTGGAGAGCAGTCCTCCCACTCGGGGGCTTAGCTACGACCCCGTAATCGCCTAAGTTAAAAATATTCCACTCGGGGGCTTAGTTGCGACCGCGTAATCGCCTATGTTAAAAACGTTCCTAGTGGAGAGCAATCCGCCCGCTCGGGGGCTTAGCTGCGACCCCGTAATTGCCTAAGTTAAAAACGTGTCGAGTGGAGAGCAATCCTCCCACTCAGGGGCTTAGCTTCGACCCCGTAATCGCCTAAGTTAAAAACATTCGGAGTGGAGAGCAATCCTCCCACTCAGGGGCTTAGCTGCGACCCCATAATCGCCTAAGTGAAAAACATTCCGAGTGGAGAGCAATTCTCCCACTCA
>NW_021306225.1:0-658 GCF_002162155.2 Triticum dicoccoides
GCAAGACGCTCACTGTAGTTGACTTGTTCCTTAATCCACTTAGGCGAGCACTGGGCTGCAGCTAAGCCCCCGAGTGAGAGGTTTGCTCTTCACTCGGTAGGATTTTTATATCTTAGGCGAGCACTGGGCTGCAGCTAAGCCCCCGAGTGAGAGGTTTGCTCTTCACTCGGTAGGATTTTTATATCTTAGGCAAGCACTGGGCTGCAGCTAAGCCCCCGAGTGAGAGGTTTGCTCTTCGCTCGGTAGGATTTATATAACTTAGGCGAGTACTTGGACTACAGCTAAGCCTCCTAGTGGAAGTCTGGCTTACCACTCGGTAGGATTTTGATAACTTAGGCGAGTACTTGGACTGCGGCTAAGCCTCCAAGTGGAAGTCTGGCTTACCACTCGGTAGGATTTTTATAACTTAGGCGAGTACTTGGGCTGCAGCTAAGCCTCCGAGTGGAAGTCTGGCTTACCACTCGGTAGGATTTTTATAACTTAGGCGAGTACTTGGACTGCAGCTAAGCCTCCGAGTGGAAGTCTGGCTTACCACTCGGTAGGATTTTTATAACTTAGGCGAGTACTTGGACTGCAGCTAAGCCTCCGAGTGGAAGTCTGGCTTACCACTCGGTAGGATTTTATTTAATCTTAGGCGAAATGGATTCGCAGCTAAGCC
>NW_021306226.1:0-1213 GCF_002162155.2 Triticum dicoccoides
TTGCATGTTTTACATGGCTGCTATGGGTTTCTAGCAAGAACGTTTCTTACCTACGCAAAACCACAACGTGATATGCCAATTGCTATTTACCCTTCATAAGGACCCTTTTCATCGAATCCGTTCCGACTAAAGTGGGAGAGACTGGCACCCGCTAGCCACCTTATGCACCAAGTGCATGTCAATCGGTGGAACCTGTCTCACGTAAGAGTACGTGTAAGGTCGGTCCGGGCCGCTTCATCCCACAATACCGTCGAAACAAGATTGGACTAGTAACGGTAAGCATATTGAACAAAATCAACGCCCACAACTACTTTGTGTTCTACTCGTGCAAAGAATCTACGCAATAGACCTAGCTCTGATGCCACTGTTGGGGAACGTAGCAGAAATTCAAAATTTTCCTACGTGTCACCAAGATCTATCTATGGAGAGACCAGCAACGAGTAGAAAGAGAGTGCATCTACATACCCTTGTAGATCGCTAAGCGGAAGCGTTCAAGTGAACGGGGTTGATGGAGTCGTACTCGTCGTGATTCAAATCACCGATGATCAAGTGCCGAACGCACGGCACCTCCGCGTTCAACACACGTACAGCCCCATGACGTCTCCCATGCCTTGATCCAGCAAGGAGAGAGGGAGAGGTTGAGGAAGACTCCATCCAACAGCAGCACAACGGCGTGGTGGTGGTGGAGGAGCGTGGCAATCCCGCAGGGCTTCGCCAAGCACCGCGGGAGAGGAGGAGGACTTGGGAGAGGGGAAGGGCTGCGCCAGAACTTCGTCTATAGCTCCCATGCGCCTCCCCACTATATATAGGGGTGGAGGGGCTGGTTTCTTGCCCTCCAATTCCATTGGGGCGTTGGCCAAGGTGGGAGGAAAGAAATCTCATTATTTCCTTCCCCACCGATTGTTATCCCCCCTTTTTAGGGATCTTGATCTTATCCCTTCGGGATATGATCTTATTCCTTCTAAGGGGGGATCTTGGTGCGCCTTGACCAGGGGTGTGGGGCCTTGCCCCCACTACCCACGTCCATGTGGGTCCCCCCATGCAGGTGGGCCCCACTCCGAAACCTTCTAGAACCTTCCCGGTACAATACCGAAAAATCCCGAACATTTTCCGGTGGCCAAAATAGGACTTCCCATATATAAATCTTTACCTCCGGACCATTCCGGAACTCCTCGTGACGTCCGGGATCTCATCCGGGACTCCGAACAACATT
>NW_021306227.1:0-2560 GCF_002162155.2 Triticum dicoccoides
AGGCGCCTAGGGTTTGGGGAGGGGGGCGCACCCACCTAACTTGGGGGGCAAGTTTCCCCTCTCCCCCCCTTGGCCACACCCTAGATGGGTTTGGGCTGGCCGCCGCCCCTAGGGGTGGAACCCTAGGTGGGGGCGCAACCCTCCCTCTCCCCCTATATATACTTGAGGGTTTTGGGGTTGCCAACATATGAGTTTGACCTCTCCTTGGCGCAGCCCTACCTCTCTCCCTCCTCCTCTCCCGCGGTGCTTGACGAAGCCCTGCAGGATTGCCACACTCCTCCACCACCACCACGTCGTTGTGCTGCTGCTGGACGGAGTCTTCCTCAACCTCTCCCTCTCTCCTTGCTGGATCAAGGCGTGGGAGACGTCACCGGGCTGTACGTGTGTTGAACGCGGAAGTGCCGTCCATTCGGCACTAGGATCTCCGGTGATTTGGATCACGACGAGTACGACTCCTTCAACCCCGTTCTCTTGAACGCTTCCGCTTAGCGATGTACAAGGGTATGTAGATGCACTCTCCTTCCCATCGTTGCTAGTTTCTCCATAGATAGATCTTGGTGACTCGTAGGAAAATTTTGAATTTCTGCTACATTCCCCAACAGTGGCATCATGAGCTAGGTCTATTGCGTAGATTCTATGCACGAGTAGAACACAAAGTAGTTGTGGGCGTCGATTTTGTTCAATATGCTTACCGTTACTAGTCCAATCTTGTTTCGACGGTATTGTGGGATGAAGCGGCCCGGACCGACTTTACACGTACTCTTACGTGAGACAGGTTCCACCGACTGACATGCACTTGGTGCATAAGGTGGCTAGCGGGTGCCAGTCTCTCCCACTTTAGTCGGAACGGATTCGATGAAAAGGGTCCTTATGAAGGGTAAATAGCAATTGGCATATCACGTTGTGGTTCTGCGTAGGTAAGAAACTTTCTTGCTAGAAACCCATAGCAACCACGTAAAACATGCAAACAACAATTAGAGGACGTCTAACTTGTTTTTGCAGGGTATGTTATGCGATGTGATATGGCCAAAAAGGAATGTGATGAATGATATGTGATGTATGAGATTGATCATGTTCTTGTAATAGGAATCACGACTTGCATGTCGATGAGTATCACAACCGGCAGGAGCCATAGGAGTTGTCTTTATTTATTGTATGACCTGCGTGTCATTGAACAACGCCATGTAATTACTTTACTTTATTGCTAACCGGTAGCCATAGTAGTAGAAGTAACAAGTGGGCGAGACAACTTCATGGAGACACGATGATGGAGATCATGGTGTCATGCCGGTGACGATGATGATCATGGAGCCCGAAGATGGAGATCAAAAGGAGCAAAATGATATTGGCCATATCATGTCACTTTTTGATTGCATGTGATGTTTATCATGTTTATGCATCTTATTTGCTTAGAATGACGGTAGTAAATAAGATGATCCCTCATTAAAATTTCAAGAAAGTGTTCCCCCTAACTGTGCACCGTTGCGAAAGTTCGTCGTTTCGAAGCACCACGTGATGATCGGGTGTGATAGATTCTTACGTTCACATACAACTGGTGTAAGCCAGATTTACACACGCGAAACACTTAGGTTAACCTGACGAGCCTAGCATGTACAGACATGGCCTCGGAACACAAAAGACCGAAAGGTCGAGCATGAGTCGTATGGAGGATACGATCAACATGAAGATGTTCACCGATGATGACTAGTCCGTCTCACGTGATGATCGGACACGGCCTAGTTGACTCGGATCATGTAATCACTTAGATGACTAGAGGGATGTCTATCTGAGTGGGAGTTCACTAGATGAACTTAATTATCCTGAACATAGTCAAAAACCCTTTGCAAATTATGTCATAGCTCGCGCGATAGTTCTACTGTTTTAGATATGATCCTAGAGAAAATATAGTTGAAAGTTGATAGTAGCGATTATGCGATCAGTAGAAAGCTTATGTCCTTAATGCACCGCTCAGTGTGCAGAACCCCAAACGTCGTCTGTGCATGTTGCGAACATCGGACATACATGTTTTGATAACTACGTGATAGTTCAGTTAAACGGTTTAGAGTTGAGGCACCAAAGACGTTTTCGAAACGTCGCGGAACATATGAGATGTTTCGAGGGCTGAAATTGGGATTTCAGGCTCGTGCCCACGTCAAGAGGTATAAGACCTCCGACGATTTTCTTAGCCTGCAAACTAAGGGAGAAAAGCTCAATCGTTGAGCTTGTGCTCAGATTGTCTGAGTACAACAATCACTTGAATCGAGTGGGAGTTAATCTTCCAGATGAGATAGCACTACTAGGGAAAAGGCTAGCAGCAGCGCGGGTTTTAGATGTATCAGTAGCGCGGGGACATGCGCTACTAATAAGGCGCTACAGCTAACATATAGCAGTAGCGCGTGCTCACCGGCGCTACTGCTACACAAGTGTAGCAGCAGCGCTGTTTGCGGAAGCTCGCTACTGCTAGTAGCTCTAGCGCTTTTTACCTTGACGCGCTACTGCTACCGCGGCGCTGCTGCTAACTTTTGTACACTCGCTACTGCTAATTTAAGTAGGTTTTTTT
>NW_021306228.1:0-1069 GCF_002162155.2 Triticum dicoccoides
AGAAGCACTTAGTCTCGGGTTTGGGTTCAACCTTGGGTTTCTTCACTTGAGCAGCAGCTGAATTGCCGTTTCATGAAGTATCCCTTTGTTCCCTTGCCCTTCTTGAAACTAGTGGTTTCACCAACCATCAACAATTGATGCTCCTTCTTGATTTCTACTTTCGCGGTGTCAAACATCGTGAATACCTCAAGGATCATCTTATCTATCCCTGATATGTTATAGTTCATCACGAAGCTCTAGCAGCTTGGTGGCAATGACTTTGGGGAAACATCACTATCTCATCTGGAAGATCAACTCCCACTCGATTCAAGTGATTGTTGCACTCAGACAATCTGAGCACAAGCTCATCGATTGAGCTTTCTCCCTTAGTTTGCAGGCTAAGAAAATCGTCGGGGGTCTTATACCTCTTGACGTGGGCACGAGCCTGAAATCCCAATTTCAGCCCTCGAAACATCTCATATGTTCCGCGACGTTTCTAAAACGTCTTTGGTGCCTCTACTTAAACCATTTAATTGAACTATCACGTAGTTATCAAAACGTGTATGTTCGATGTTCGAAACATCCACAAACGACGTTTGGGGTTCAGCACACTGAGCAGTGCATTAAGGACATAAGCTTTCCACTGTCCGCACAATTGCTACTTTCAACTTTCAACTATATTTTCTCTAGGAACATATCTAAAACAGTAGAACTAAAGCGCGAGCTACGACATAATTTGCAAAAGGTCTTTTGACTATGTTCAGGATAATTAAGTTCATCTTATGAACTCCCACTCAGATAGACATCCCTCTAGTCATCTAAGTGATTACATGATCCGAGTCAAACTAGGCCGTGTCCGATCATCACGTGAGACGGACTAGTCATCATCGGTGAACATCTTCATGTTGATCGTATCTTCTATACGACTCATGCTCGACCTTTCGGTCTCCGTGTTCCGAGGCCATGTCTGTACATGCTAGGCTCGTCAAGTTAACCCTAAGTGTTTTCGCTGTGTAAAACTGTCTTACACCCGTTGTATGTGAACGTAAGAATCTATCACACCCGATCATCACGTGGTGCTTCGAAACGA
>NW_021306229.1:0-892 GCF_002162155.2 Triticum dicoccoides
AGGACCCCAAAACAGTGAGTAATAGTCCAAGAGACGGGCCAAAATCGGCCAAAACTGCGAGTGTTGATGACCGACACGTAAGCGCACCTTTGGGTTCAACAACTATGGAAATCGCTTTGGGACCCCAAAACGGTGAGTAATAGTCCAAGAATCGGGCCAGAATCAGCCCAAACTGCGTTTGTTGATGACCGACACGTAAGCGCACCTTAGGGTTCAACAACCATCGAAATCGCTTTGGGACACCAAAACGGTGAGTAATAGTCCATGAAACGGGCCAGAATCAGCCAAAATTGCGACTATTGACGACGTACACATAAACGCACCCCGGGGATTGTGAATGTGGAAATAGCGCTGGGACCCCATAATGGTGAGTAATAGTCCATGGAAGAGCCCAGAATCAAACAAAATTAGGATTGCTGGTGAGCGACACGTAAACGCACCCCGGGGTGCGTCAATCGTGGAAATCGCTCCGGGACCCCAAAACGATGAGTAATAATCCATGAAACGGGGCAGAGTCAGCCAAAACTGCGAGTGTGGATGACCGACACATAAATGCACCCCAGGGATTGTCAATCATGGAAATCGCTCTAGGACCCCAAAACGGTGAGTAATAGTGCACGAAATGAACCAGAATTGGCCAAAATTGTGAGTGTTGATAACCGACATGTAAACGCACCCTGCGGTTCGTCAGTTGTGGAAATCACACCGGGGCCCCAAAACTAGGTAATAGTCACGAAACGGGACAGAATCGGCCAAAACTGCGAGTGTTGATGATCGACACGCAAACGCACCCCAGGGTTCGTCAATCGTGGAAATCACTCCAGGACCCCAAAGCAGTGAGTAATAGTCCAAGAGACGGGCCAAAATCGGCCAAAACTGCGAGTGTTGATGA
>NW_021306230.1:0-2780 GCF_002162155.2 Triticum dicoccoides
TCATCAGGAAAAGACACGTAGTAACGCTGAGAGTCTTCGTCGAACTCCCACTTGAGCTCGTAATCGTCACCTGGAGCGGAATCACCTGGACCTGCATCTGGAGTTATAGTATCTGTGAGCCACAGGGACTCAGCAATCTCGCACCCTCGCGATCAAGACTATTTAAGCTTATAGGAAGGGTAAGGCAAATATAAGTGGAGCTGCAGCAAGCGACTAGCATATATGGTGGCTAACTTATTTGCAAAAGAGAGCGAGAAGAGGAGGCGAAGCACGAGCGAGAACCTAGAAGAACAACCTGCGCAAGCATAACTCCAACACCGTGTCCACTTCCCGGACTCCGCCGGAAAGGGGCCATCACGGTAACACACTCAGTTGATTCGTTTTAATTAATTAAGGTTCAAGTTATCTAAAACCGGACATTAACAAATTCCCATCTGCCCATAACCGCGGGCACTGCTTTCGAAAGTTCAATCCCTACAGGGGAGTCCCAACTTAGCCCATGACAAGCTCTCACGGTCAACGAAGGAATAGACCTCCTCCCACCGTTCCGATCAGACTCGTTATCTCGGTAATTCAAGACAACTCCGACAATGGTATGCTATGCGGGATGCATGCGAAATGCACATACCACCCGCTGTGCCGACAAATCCCGATAGGAGCTGCACATTTCTCGTTCTCAGGGCACACCGGATAAGCTAAGCGTACGGGAGCCAACATAACCCAAGTTGCCGAGGGACGGCCCCGCACGGTGCTCTAGGTTGGACCAACACTCAGAGGAGCACTGGCCCAGGGGGGTAAAATAAGATGACCCTTGAGTCCGCGAAACCCAAGGGAAAAAGGCTAGGTGGCAAATGGTAAAACCAAGGTTGGGCATTGCTGGAGGAGTTTTATTCAAGGCGGACAGTCAAGGGGTTCCCATTATAACCCAACCGCATAAGGAACGCAAAATCCGGGAACATAACACCGATATGACGGAAACTAGGGCGGCAAGAGTGGAACAAAACACTAGGGCGGCAAGGATAAAATCAACCACGTGCAAGACCAAGCCATAAGATGAAATGATGATATGCTATGCGGGATGCGATGCGAAATGCAAAATGCAAGATATGACAGGAAATGCATGAACGTGGCCTCAACTTGGAATTCCAAGGGTGCCACTGGAAAGATGGGATGAAATCGCTTGAAAACGATATAAAGAACGTCGGATTCGGAGTTACGGTTTGGAAATGACAAGCGTTTTAAGAATGACACCGGTCTGCGATTTACAGCAAGTAGGCACCTGAATGCAATGAGATGACATGCTACAGCCACCAAACATGACAACAAAATACATGGCAGGGATGCACACAAGATGCTTAACAAAATACTAGCACTGAGCCACGGCCAATTCATCCATTATGAGGTTCAAACAAGCATGGCAAAAATGCAAATGCAAAACAGATTCCAGACTTAGTGAAATTAACACTTGTCTGAAATTTCAGATCACGAAGCCCTCTTCGGAGCAGCAAAACAACATGATACATGACCTGATTATGACAAGTAAGAACATGGCATGGAGCTACTCAACAAGCTTAACAAAAGTCCCACAGTGACCTGGGGCCAAAAGGGATCACAAAATATACTAACGGGCACACGAACATAGCTAAAACACAATCAGTTTTCAGACAGTGAAAACTGAGACATGCTGAAATATAACTCACGATGGCATGTAAACGAGCTCGATGCACTCACTAAGGTGCAAGTCATGGCAAGGCAAGCATAAATCCATAAAGAAGGCACAAAATTCTAGCTAGACATGGCAAGAACAATGGCAGGGCAAGCACGGATCAACTACAATAACATCGGCAAAATCGCAAACAAGTTGACGATCTGCCCAGATTCACAACGAAGCAAAAAGTAGAGCTCGATTGAATCAAGTTAGGCTGCTCCATAATTGCAAACAAAGACATGGATGGATAGAGCATAATATGATTAACAAAACTCCTTTACTGATCATCCTCAAAAGAGGCATGGATCACTAGGAAACAAGCTGAACACATGGCATCATGAACTAAATATCCCACACTTAGTGAAAACAACTAAGTCCCTGAAAACAGATTTACCGGGTGCCTCACTTTGCAAGCTTGCACAAGTCACCACACACATCCTAAAAATGCATGGGTTGCACCTCTAGAAAGAAGACAAAATCCTTAACAAAACATATGAAGGACTCACAGGCATATCATGCACACAATAATCATGGCAAAAATGACAAAAGTCTAAGATGAACCAGCAGATCTGACAATTAACTCACGAAGCCTCCTTATAACAGCATTTAGGGCATCAAGATGAGCTCAAATAAAAATGATGCAATTAAATTAAATGATGTACTCGTTGAGACGAACATTTTGATATATTATATGCCCAAAACGGAGCTACGGATGCGGAGATATCACTGGTCAAAGTTAGCATAAAAATTAGGGTTCGGGAGCGAAAGTCAACCGAGATATTTTGGATCTGAGATCCAGATCGGGCACGGGAACCGATGCATGCCGGAGTTGGACTTGAAGCTCGCCGGAGACGCGGGATCCGTCCGGTCAGTGTAGAGGACGATGGGGCGGCGGCCGTGGCGCGCTTCCCGAGGCCGGCGGCGGCGGCGTGGGGCCGGCTCGGACGGGGGCGCGCGCCGGTGGATGGAGAGGCGGCGGCGGCTGCTCCGGCCACCGGAGCCGGAAGGGGCGGCAGCGCCGGAGGCGGAGAGGAGCGGGGGCGCTCGGGCCCGGTGGCGGCGCACGGGGGCC
>NW_021306230.1:8204-15560 GCF_002162155.2 Triticum dicoccoides
TGTGCCTTCTTCTGTCTCTTAGTCTTTCTCTTTTCGCTTCTTCCTTCTTGTGACCTTTGATTTCCCCGATTTGTTCCTAAGTAAATTGAAGAAAAAGAGAGAACATATTAACATTGTAAGCATCTATGGAAATGAACAATGAGATAAACATGTGCACTAACTTTGTTGCTTTTTTTCCCTCTCATCCGCTCGCGCCTGGATTTAATCCTCTTCTTCGATTCTTCGGTAGTTGGTCTCCCTTTTGGAACTATTTTGATTGGATTTTTTGTGTCATCAGTGCAGCATTCGCGAGCAGCAGAGAAGTTATGGCCTTCATCCAAATCAGTTTTTTCTCCATCAACCAATATACTCCTGAGGAGCTCCAAATCAGTTTTTGCTCCATCAACCAATATACTCCTGAGGATCTCCATCACATGTTCTGACTGTGAATCGCTAGCTACGGCTGTGAATAAAGCGTCACTAGCCATGTTGCGTACTTGATGATACTTATTCATGTGATCAGACCATACATGAGTATTCGCAGTCCTCGAAGATGGGAATGCTGGCTTGGCATGCATTGTCCATCTTTTCTTGACAATTTTTTTGGAAATGTGCGTACACCAAGATGATCCAGAACGCAGAATATATGTGCGCATGGGTAATCCTGAAATTCCAACTTTTTACATTTACAAGCTGCATCATCCAGTCTTGCTCCTATAAATAGACAAGTCACGTGATATATAAAATCCAGAGGCTTAGCATCAAGACCTTGTGCATCCAACTTTTTTGCATCCAACTCCTCATTGTCCTTACCTTCCAAGTGATTGGGATCCTTAGCATCTAGTTTATTGGCATGCAAGTCCACACCATCCTTGCCTTCCAAGTCATTAGGATCCTCAGCATCCAAGTTTTTTGCATGCAAGTCCTCAGCATCCCTACCTTCAAGGTCATTGGGATCCTCAGCATCCAATTTTTTTGCATGCAAGTCCTCAGCATACTTACCTTACTTAGCTTGTAATTCTCTACCATCCCTGCCATATGGGACTTTATCATATGGGGCTTTGCACAAAACTCCAAACACGACCAAACCATCACATGCTACCCGGTCCGTGACCTGCCAATTTGTCCCTTCGACAATCTGACTATTTACCTTCGGAAACATCACAGTTGTATAAATATAAGAGGCAGCAATCTTCAGAGGGTGTGCATTCAGCTTAGTGAAGGGTATCTTATGTGTTGCTACTGCGTCTAATGCTGCTTCATTCTTACGCATTATGGATACACAGTGCTCAACATGCTGCAACAAATTAACAAGCTGCATCTTCCTGTTCAGGTGCACATGAAGCCTTGAGTTGAGAGACTCACTGCTCTGATTACTCATCATGACTAGGAAATATCTACCCTTTGTGTACGCAGCAACCCATTTGTGTCGCAGCTCATACATCTTATTAACCCATGACGACCTCTTGCCTGTTGGTTTTATTTTGTACCGAACCTTATAAGCCTCCTATCTTTTTTCAAACTCATCAACATCCCAATGACGACAAATGAATTCCCTAAATTCCTCAAGCTTTTTCTTGCGGAGGTGCATCACCATATTCTCCTCGATATGCCACGTGCACAAACGATGATTTGTTCCGGTCCAGACAGTAGCTATTGCTTTAGCCATTGCACCGTCCCCATCGGTGATTGCTGAAATTGGTGCCGTCTGGGACATTGCCTCCAAAAATACATGAAGAAGCCACTGGTATGATGCAACTGTCTTATCTGACACTAGACCGACCCCAAACAAAATTGTGTTGCGGTGATGGTTCAGACCAACAAATGGAACAAACGGAAGCTTGTACTTGTTAGACCAATATGTACTGTCGAACACCACGACACCACCAAAGGCAACATAGTCAATGCGAGATTGTGAGTCAGCCCAGAATATGTTCCTCAAATGGCCTTCGCTGTCTTTTGTGTATTTGAAAAAGAATTCCACGTCTACTTTTTTCTGTGCAATCATATAGGTGAGCAAATATCCAGCATCACTGCCTTCTATCTTGCGCTTCTTCTGGACTGAAACATGGTTGTATAGATCTCGATCTATAAATCCAAGCTTGTCAGGACCTCCGGCATTCTTCTCCATTACATTCATAATCTGATGTGTTCGAAGTCCACCGACAGCATACTCGATGACATCGGCCTTTTGTGTGTCAGTCATTCTACGATGAGCCGATAAGTACGGAGTCAGGTCAGCAGGGACAAACAGATGGCTATGCTTGTCCACAAAATTCTTGATGAACCAGAGGCCACTTGAAAGACCTCTTGGTGTTCTTTTTCTTTCAGCTCTGTTAAAGTGCTTAAGTGCCTGCCATCCTTGTTTGCAGCACTTGTATGTCCTTTTGTATGCATTTTGTTTCGGGCCCGGACCCCTGTACTTCAGATCATCCTTTCTAACACCAAATCCTTTTTTTCTCGCATAGCCTACGTAGAACATGTAGGCTTCTTCCTCAGTCTTGAACGTCTTCTTCACAATCTCTAAGTATTCCATATACTCATTCAGGTGTGAACCAGCCATGCCTTTATTATCAATTCCTTTACCTTGCATGTGTACATCATCCATGTCTATGCCATCCTTGCCTGCATCCTCATTATCCTTATCATCCATGCACATACCATCCATTCCTTTGGGGTCCATGGCTACGAAATCATTGTCCTTATCATCCATGCCTTTGCCTTCATTGCCTGTATGACCCATGTCCTTGTCACCCTTGCCTGTATAACCCAAGTTTTTGCCATCGTTGCCTTTATCATCCATGTCATTATGCTGCCAGCGAAAACAGATAGTCAATGTTACGGATGGATAGCATACGTTACCGAAATTATGCACTACTCTGCTTAAATAATTGATTTAATTTTTCATATCGGATTCATGTACCTAACTCAGTCCTTCAAAAGCTGTAAGTAAATATGCCCCGACTAAATCCAGAAATTTGTAATTGATTGTACTAGCTCTAACTGATGATCTCCTAACTAAGTCCAAAGTCCACGAGTCCTTCAAATAATTGATAGATCCACCCTGATAGATCAATTATTTCCAAACTCCATTCAAAATTATCTCCTAACAAAATCCAAAAGTATGTCCTAACTAAATCCAAATTATCTCCTAACTAAATCCAAATAAGTCCAAACTCCATACAAAATAATTATCTCCTAACTAAATCCAAAATATCTCGAAACTCAATTCAAAAGTATCTCCTAACTAGATCCAAAATAACTTTCTCTGAATCCAAATCTGTTGATAACTTTCTCATGCCACATAATCCTAACTAAGTTCTTCAATATGTCCTAGCTACATCCGACTTACACTTCCTTTCAATCGTAATCTCATGACAACTTTCTGAAAACATAAACCCCAATCCTTAGATGACATATCCTAAACCCTAACCAAATCCGACCGAAATCTCGTCACAACTTTCTGATATGATAAACCCTAAACCTCACATGACATATCCTAAACCCGAATCAAATCCAACCCCTATTGGTTCTATATGCAGAAGGGGCCAGAAAAGATTTGAGATGGCTAGGCACTTACAGCGAAGATCCGGCGTGAAAAAGTCGATGCACGTCGATGAGGATGATGTGGCCTCTCAGGTCGGGGAACGTGGCGTCCGCTCGGGGAAGGAGTGGATTAGCGGCTTGTCGGATGATCTGGCGCCGCGACTCGAGTGGGGTGACTTGCGATGGAGGGGGAGGGAAGGAGTAGGAGCAGGAGGGGTAGACACGGCGGGTGCGATCGGCGGCGATCAAGGGCGTCGGGGGCGATCGAGGGCACAGAGGCGATCGAGGGGGCCCGAGGTTAGGGCTCGAGAGGAGGAGAGAGGACGAACCGCTCGAACCAAAATTCAAAAGAGTACGCACGATGATGGGACCTCTATAATGAAGTGCTTTATTAATGCAATTAATTTAATCAAAAAATTTAGGACGAGAATACCCCTGGACCTAATTGGGCTGATTAAAGGTAAAAAAAATTAGGTCGAAAATACCCTTGGGCTCAAAAAGGCCCAATTATTCTCATCCGTTAGATCGCCCATATAATGCATGTGCTCTCGTGTATTATAATGCATCATAAAATTTCTCTTCTTTTGTGGTGGTTCCATCGTGAACTCGTGTAATGGCACTGCTTGGTGGGCGTGTATGTTTCTACGTGCACCTTGTGCTTGGTGGGCGTCTCTGGATCGTTATTATGCGGAGCTTAGCACCAAATGTTAAAGTCTGTATAGTACCGATCTTGGGGTGTTACGAGCGGGGTGGATTTTACCGCTTCAACGTCGTCGAGTTTCAGCGGCATGGTGCAGCTGGGTCTCGTTGGTGGAGGCGTGTCGATAGACACACGCAAGGTTGTGGCAGCGCATGTCGCTGTGCATGCGTTGACGGGAGTCTTGATGAATTCTATGTGGATCTTTGACATGAAAATTGCTCGGTGGTAAGACGGCGGTGACTACTTTTTCAGCATGTGCATGAGGTTCTCGCCGAGAGTCTGCTATACCGGATGAGCGCTCCCGTTTCTCCTAGAGGGTGTCTCAGGGTATGCGAATGCTCCCGATGTCTAGGTGATGGTTTTTTGTGTGTTTTCAGGCAGAAGGTCTTGCTGGCATGATTTTCACTCAATGTCGGGTTTGAACGTGTTGTGTGGTGGTTTCACGTTAGTTTGATGTATGCTCTTTGTCATATGTTGATGAATAATCTAATAATGATTCTATTTGACATTATTTAAAGTGGCTTTAAAAATAATTAGGCGCACTTAAGGTTCCTTTAAAGTGATATTGTAATGTACTGGTCGTCATGTTGATTATGACTTCACTTTTGCTACCTCTGTCCACCTCTGTCCCAGAATATAACGTTTTGATAGGCTATTTTAGCCTACTAAAATATGTTTTATTTTGGAATGGAGGTAGTATGTAATTGGCAACCAGCAGAAAAAACTTAGTCAATTAAATATGCTAGTTATGTAACTCTCAAGTGGGAACATAAATAAATTTCCTAGTTATTTGATGAGTATGGCTGTAACTCAAATACTCAATACGCTAAATAACCAGGAAATTTATTCGACGAATCTATGAAGCATGTGACGTCAGCAAAGCATCTTGTTGTTGTTGTTGTTGATGTTGTTGTTGTTGTTGTTGTAGGCATAGGAGCTTGCGCGCCGGAGGAAGAGGGCAAAGCCGACAGCGTTAAGGCCAGCGAGCAAGCAGTAGAAGTAGTCAAGCTGAGCACGATTAAGGTTGTCCGCGAACCAGCTATCCCCGCCGGCGCTCCTGGTGATGCGGTCAATGAGGGAGATGAGGAAGACGCTGATGAAGTTGCCGATGCCCAAGACGCTGTAGTAGAGCGCCAGGCCCAAGCTGCGCTGCTCGTGTGGCATCTGGTCGTAGAAGAACTCCTGCATCCCGACTTCGGCGAACACGCTTGCCGTCGCCATCATCACATGTTGCGGCAGCAGCCACATCCAGCTCATTGGCACAGCGGCACCGGCAACATCCAGTAGACCATGCTCGCGGGCCACCTTTAAACGCCGAGACTCCACTAGTGCCACTGTTGACACCGCCGCAAGCGGCATAGCTATGCCTGATCCCAAGCATTGCAGCAACGTCAACCCTGATGGATTGGCTGTCATGGAGCGAAGCAATGGCACCAACACCCTGTCATAGAAAGGAATAAACACAACGATTGTTGCCGGGCCAAACAGCAGCAGGGCGGCAGACGACAACTCTAGGCAGCACTACCGGAATTGCACCCTATGCCGACGGCAAGGGCCGTCGGCATAGCCCTGAATGGGCGTCGGGACAAGCCTATGCCGACGGCCCCCATCGGCATAGGGCCGTCGGCAAAATATCCGTCGGCGTAGCCAGAAAGGCCGTCGGCATAGAAAGGCCGTCGGCATAAAACCTATCCCGACGGTGTCCGTACATCTATGCCGACGGCCAAGGCCGTCGGCAACGTTATCGCCTAACGGCGGCCGCCGTCAAGTCTGCCCAACGACTTGTCTCCACGTGGCACACCTATGCCGACGGCTAGACCGTTGGCATAGATGTGCCACGTGCCGACCGGGCGCTGCTCGTGGCCAGGGCTATGCCGACGGCCCAGCCGTCGGCATAGTTTGAAATTAAGCCGACGGCCATGTCGTCGGCATAGTCCTTCAAACAGAGATCCCACTTGCTGACACGTGGGCACCTATGCCGACGGCCAGGCCGTCGGCTTAATTGCAAACTATGCCGACGGCAAGGCCGTCGGCATAGGTTCCCATGTGTCAGCAACTAGGAGCTCACGCTGGCCCTATGCCGACGGCCTAGCCATCGGCATAGTTTGCTTTTAATTTTTTTTCTTTTTTCTGTTTGTTTTCAAATCAGTTCAGTTCAGATAACATCACATATATAACAACACATATCAGCACATATCAACGAACGTAAGCATATGCATCATGACAACAATAGATCATCATCACACAAGCATAAAGCATATCAACGAATGTAAGCATAAGCATCATCACACAAGTCAGCTAAATGATCATCAGCACACACAAGTCATCTCAAGCATCATCATCACATCTCAAGCATCATCGAGCACCGCGGAGGTCGTCACCGCCAAGACGGCCAAAGTCCAGGTCATCAGTGCTAGCGGCAGCGCTACCGCCTCCGCCTCCGTGGATCGGAGTGGTCGGGCTCCGTGTCTCCGGAGTGCTGCGAAGACCACCGCCAACGGTAGATCCACCTGTTCCCTGCATGTTGAAAAGACATATGCACAGGATCTATGACTGTGTTGAAAGGCATGACATGCTTTGGGTGAATAGATTGGGGATGAACTAACCGGCGAGGGGCCAACGTTCTGTGCCACAAACTCCTCAAAGCTCATCAGCACTAGTTGTGCTGGAGGGCATTGTGCTGTAGGGAACTGAGGACACCTACCGGCCGCCATATCCTGAAAAGCCTGCTGCATCTGGCTATCCCTCTGCACTTGGTGTTCATAAAGCCTATGATGCCACGCCATGGTCTCCTGGCGTGTGTACTCCATGTAGGCCTACGGTATGACATGATGGAACTCATAAAACTACTAAATGCGGAAAATGAAGTGAGAAATGAAGATAAGAGGGAAAATACTTACAGATTGTTGCTCCTGAAAGAGGGACTGTGTACTAGTCACTGGCTGGCTCGTGCGCTGGCTCAGGCTTGGGTCGGTCCGACGAAGCTGTGTGTAGGAGATACTAGGAGTGATCACAGCATCGAGAACCGCGTCCCGACCGTGCTCCTTGGGCCCCATCCTCACCACCGCCATGTCGTCCAGAGGCGCCGCAATGGGGTCAGGTGTGTCAGGATGTAACTCCAGATACGCTTC
>NW_021306230.1:17048-22367 GCF_002162155.2 Triticum dicoccoides
CTCCCCCTCCCCAACCTCCTCCCCAACCTCCTCCTCCTCCTCCTCGCCTGCCTCCTCCTCCTCCTCCTCCTCCTCCTCGCCTACCTCACTAGAGGAGGGTACCTCACTAGAGGAGGGCCTCGAAGACAACACCCCTAAGTCGGTGAGGGTGCGCTCTTTCTGGCCACAACCCCCTGTAGTGGCTCTCCCCCCAGCACCTCGTCCTCTAGAGGCTCTCCCCCGCCCCCTCCTCCTCTAGGGGCACCTCTCCCTCGACCTCCCTGTGAGGAGTCATCATCAAGTAGCCGAGGGGGAGGATTACGTGCTCGACCACTCCGACTAGGCAGGCCGACGACCTTGCGTAGGAAACCCACGCCGTCGGCCTTCCCCTTGCCCATGTTCCACGAACCTGCATTGAAAAGAGAAAAAGCAATTAGTAAATTAATGAAATGAAGGAAAGGCATGATAATAAACACATTAATAAAAATGCATAAAAAGGCATATTCCTAAACTACAGAAAAAAATACTTGAAACATACATCTGCTAGAACCCATATGAATCATCACTGTTGTAACCTCTTTCTCGGTCCGTCTCATCATCACTATCAATCATATCATCTTCGTTGTCCGACGGAGGTGGAGGCTCTTCCTCGTCGTCAGCATTTTCATTTAACTTTTCTAGCATAAGTATGTCATTTTCATTGACAATGGTCTCACCATCATTCCATGCATCGTCGACGTTTGGGTCCACATCATCATCACCCAATGGTCTAGCGTCATCGTTTCTAACCACATCATCATCATCATCATCAGGTTTCTCTTGATAGAACACTCCCTCGTATGTCATGGGGTTAATGTTGTAGTAATCGTCTTCATTCGGGTCTGGTAGCTTACCATGTGGCGACACCTTGAACACACCTTCCCAACCCTTTAGATACACTTTCTGGCATGGGTAAGGCAGATAATATACTTGTGTAGCTTGGGTAGCCGCAATGAAGAGATCGGCTCCGGCATAGACGGTTGATAGTTTAACTTCGACCAAACCAATGGAAGGCGTATGTTTTACCCCCTCCTGCGGATCGAACCATCGGCATTTGAACACAGGCAGACTTAGGGTCTCATGCCCCTGGCGGAATTTAACCTCGTATATATTTTGTACCCTTCCGTAGTAGTCTACTGAATTTTGACCGGGGGTGTACACTCCAGTATTTATAGTTTTAGGATCGGGGCGGCTGTTTTGGTGCTCCTCTGTATGGAAGCGATAGCCATTCACATCATACTTTTTACATGTCACGACGGCAGGGTCAAAACCCATGGAAACCCATCTCAATTCATCATCCATAGATATGTTCGGATCTTTTCCCTACAAGTATAATGGAAATTGTTGCGTGCATTAGTTCGGTTAACTAATAAATGTTGAAGTAGGTATTTAACAGGGGATTATGGAAAATTACTTTCTCCATGAACCAAGCAACAAAATTTTTACGTTCAGGGTTTCCATGACGGAGAAGAGTAAGTGCCTCCGCCTCAGTAGGAGGATTCACTCCCGTCCATTCCTCTTGAACGAAATCACTAAAAAAAGATAAGCGGTGTTAGACCGGGACTAAGTGAACATGAAACATGATGATGTGGAAGACATAAAGGAATGGTGTAGTGGTATTACCTCATCCACACTTCCTCAACTTCCTTGATGTTGTGCAAGATATAGAACATGAGGTCCTCCCACTCTTGTCGTGGCATGTTATAAGATTTCGAGGCCCCAGCCCTCCCACCTTGCGCGTTGAATAGATCGAGTCTGGGTTGATACTTGGGCTCTTCTATATTGTATCGAGGCACCTTGTTATGTAGATGGGGAACATGGTCTGGATAGTATGATGTCCTGAGGTCTGACACCTCCTCTAGGATAACTGCCTCAGCTATGGAAGCTTCAATCTTAGCTTTGTTTCCACATTTCCGTCGGAGATGCTTGTTCTGCCTCTCAGGGCCGTACTGCCAGCGATTTTGCACAGGGCCCCCCAACAATACCTCGTTCGCGAGGTGCAGAATGAGATGTGTCATCGGAGTAAAGAAGCCTGGCGGAAAGATCTTCTCTAGCTTGACTATCAACTCCGGTGCCTTCTTATACAATTTTTCAATCACCTTTTTACTTACTTCTTTAGCACAGAGCGTGCGGAAGAAATGGCTAATCTCGGCAAGCACTCGCCAGACATGCTCGGGGACATAGCCTCGAACCATCACCGGCATTATCCGCTCAATCTATACATGGTAGTCATGACTCTTCAGGCCGGTCACTTTGCCCGTTGAAAGATTGACTCCCTTACTTATATTCGATGCATAACCATCGGTGAACTTCAAAATTTGTTTCAGCCAGATAAGTACTTCTTTTTTTTCTGGCGGTTTAAGGACAAAGTCAGCATCTGGCTTGAACCAGTTTTTACGACCGCCTGTGGGAGGCTTCATGTTCAGGCGTGGTCTATCACAAATTCTCTGTTGATCGGCTCTAGCTTTTACGTCATCCTTCGTCTTATCAGGAATGTTGAGGATCGTGTGGAAAAGTGACTCTGCCACATTATTTTCGGTGTGCATCACATCAATATTGTAAGGAACTTTGAGGTCCTTCAAATAGGGAAGCTGCGAGAAGGGGGTAATGTGCGTCCAGTTGTGCGTCTCACCATATCCCTCGAAGCCTTTGTCTTTGGCTTTGCCTTTGCCTTCGACTTTAGGCTTGAGAGCTTTTAGCTGAGCAAGAACATCTGCCCCCGAAAATGTTGGAATCTCGTTACTTCATGAACAACCCGGCCTTTCATGAAGTTCTTCTTGTCTTCCCTGTCTGGATGGTCTGGAGGGAGGAACTATCGATGCAGGTCAAAGGCTACATACTTGCCACCCTTACTCAGCCAAATCATTCGCAGAGCCTGCATGCACACTGGGCATGGCATCTTACCACTTGTACACCATCCGCAGAATAGAGCATAGCCGGGAAAGTCATGCATGCAATAGTGCAACCAAACTTTCATCAAGAAATTTCTCTGCAAATCCCGGTCGTATGTCAACCTCGGAAAGTACCAAGAATGGTGCAAAGCATCCACAAGCGGCTGCATAAACACACCCAATTGCTTCCCCGGGTAGTCAGGCCCCGGAATGATGAGCGACAAGAACATGGTCTTCCGTTGCATTAGGGCACCGGGAGGAAGATTGAGCGGAATTACAAACACAGGCCAGCAGCTGTATGGATTGGACGACATACCATATGGATTCAACCCATCACCTGATATGGCTATTCTGACATTCCCAGCCTCGGCTGCTTCCTCGGGGTATTCTTCATCGAATGACTTCCATGCTTCCCCTCCTGATGGATGTATGATTTTTTTGGGTTGTACCTTATACCTTCCTTGTGCCACTTCATCATTTTGGCAGACTCCTTCGTGATGAAAAGGCGCTGTAGTCTTTTTATAAAATCAAGATATCGAAGAACCTTAACGGGGATGGTTAGCTGCTTTTTCTCACCATCCTCACCAACCACCTCAATGTACCGAGACGAACCGCACTTCCTACAGTACTTGTCATCCGCATACTCGTGCCTAAACAAAAGGCAATTCTTCGGGCAAACATCTATTTTCTCATAATCCATAGAGAGTGCCTTCATGATTTTCTTTGTATCGTACATGCTTTTCGGCAGTTCATGACCCTCAGGGAGGCTGTTAGCCCATACTCCCAGGAATGCTTCGAAGCATTTCTGGCTACAGCCGTACTCAGCCTTGACTGCAATCAGTTGCGAGATGGCATCCAGCTGAGATATTTTCGCACCCGCATAAAGAGGTTTCTTCGACGAGGCCAAGACCTCCAAGAAGGCCTTTGCGGTTGCCTCCGGGTCCTCCGGTTCATTCTCTGAAGGTGTCGCATTTGCCGTTTCTGCAACAATGACATCATCTAGCATGTCCCTGACCCCGTCGTCCTCATATCCATCGATGCGTTGTCGCATCACCTCCTCTCTACCACGGTCCTGCTCGGCTATGTTTATCGGCGGCATGTCAAAGTTTGGCATATATCCGTGTGTGCCAAGATGCTCACTCATGTCCATCTAATTTCTACGGTGACGTCTGGCACATCTCGCACAGGGGCATGGTGGGATAATTCTCATTGGACGACGGAATATCTCCTTCAAATACACATCGGTTTTCGCGATCCACTCTGATGTTACTCGATTCCGATGGATAAAACCACTGTACATCCACTGATTATCTGCCATCCTCTGCTTTTTTGCAACCCACACAACATAATTAAGGATTCACTTAAATTAATCACATCAAATTTTCAATTTCTACCGCGTTTAATCCACCTACATCTCTAATAGGTAAAGATGGGTCCTAATCCCACCCGAGAATGTGTAGATTGAGTACGTTGTCCACGCTCTACCCCATTCCGAGACAAAATTTCGGCAGCACCTCCCCACTGTTCTCCAGATACACGTCTCGGCAAAATGCCGAGAGAATGTGCATCCAGAGAACAACAGGTAGGCGCCGCCGAAATCCTGTCTCGGAACGGGGTAGAGCATGAACAACGTACCCAATCTACACATCCTCGGGCAGTCCGTGGAAAGCGCTAGACAATCCGAAAGAGCTGCGGTGATAAATATGCAATTGAATGCATATTTATCGATGCATCCCTTTCGGACGGAAGACCTAGGTTACGCGACTTGATGTGAAAATTTAATCTAGTGACCTGGAAAAAAAGTGGACGGGGTCATGGAATTGCTGCTCACCCTCCGATGTAGTCGATCAAAGGAGAGGGATGATCGTGGACCAACACCTCCAACGTCGACGATCACTCCACGAAGATGGAACCCCACAAATCCTGTTAATTACACCGAGTGAAAAAAAATTAGGTCATCACATATCACATAAAGCATTGACACTATATTATGAACCAACAGGAAACAACATCTCAAATTACAAAAAAAGCTTTATTTAAGTCTCCTATGGAACAACATGACCTAACACTAAACATGACCAAACACAAAACTTACAAATATTCATCAATCCATCCATCTAACAAAATTTCATCCATCCATCTATCACAAATCCATCTAACAAAATTTCATCCATCCATCTATCACAAATCCATCTAACAAATTCATTAATCCATCCATCTATCACAAATTCATCTAACAAAACATAACAACATTCATCAATCCATCCATCTACCAATATTCATTAATTCATTTAACAACTAGTAACATAACAACTATCACAAATTTCATCCATGCATCCATGCACATAACAACTAGTAACATAATGCAAAAAAAATTCGGCAGGCATCCATCTCACCGCTGTAGGGGTCG
>NW_021306230.1:24311-46582 GCF_002162155.2 Triticum dicoccoides
GGGGGGGGCACACCCCGGAGACGTGTGCCACCTCTTCGGACATGCCACCACACCACCCCGCATGTATGAGGGGCCGGTGCGACGCTCCAGTGGCATTGCTACCCCCCAGGGCCCCGTCCCGCCTAACCCTAGAGCGGTTGACCACGAGATCTAGCCCTTTGACTTTCCACAGACGTGCTTTGACCAGTGGGCCTCTCCACCCGGTTGTGTCAGGTCAGCACAGAGGGACACCCGGGAGCAACATTCGGGGCCAAACCGACAGCTAGATCCCCTCCGTGTAGACCCAATGCGTCTGTTTCCCCCCTCCAGGTGCCGGCGGCGGCGCCGTCCATTAGGGGGACCACGCCCCGGAGATGTGTGCCGCCTCTTCGGTCATCCGATATATATAAACACTTGGAGCAAAGTCCCCTTCGTATAGACCTGATGCAGTTGTTCCCCATTCCAGTTGCCGGCTGGCGGCTGCACCGTTCGTGAGGGGGGTCACACCGCTCTGTACAGAACCGAAAAATAATGTAGGTATGCTTATTAACACATACGGTATGTAAGTTAGTTAAATAATAATAATAAAGAAAACAGTGAAGAAAAAGAAAAAAACTATATGTATGCTTATTAACACATACTATATGCTTATTAACATACTATATGCTTATTAACACATACTATATGTATGCTTATTAACACATACTGTATGCTTAATAATAATAATACTATATCGAAAAAAAGAAAAAAACTATGCCGACGGCAAAGCCGTCGGCATAGCTGCGGCCAGGGCAGATGGACAGCGCCGCGGATCGATGATGTGTCGGATATGCCGACGGCTGCCGTCGGCATAGGTCCTGGTCGGTGCGCTCCGGATCGGTGACGTGTCACCCGTATATATGCCGACGGCCGCCCGTCACGGCCGTCGGCATAGATTTGACGTCGTTAGCCGGCCGTGATGCCCGTTGTCGGCGGGCCCGCATCTATGCCGACGGCCTATATATGCCGACGGCAGCTGTAGGCGTAGTCTTGGATAAGCCGACGGCTGTTATGTGCCGACGGCTGCTCTCGACGTAGACGTGGATAGCCCGACGGCCATTGTACGCCGACGGCCAGGAGCTAGCTGTCGGCATAGCTCGGACTAGGCCGACGGGGGCCGTCGGCATAGATATGGCCGTCGGCAACTGCCTAAATTCTGGTAGTGCAGCCAATGATGTGACGGTCTAGGGTGTGACCTTGCTTGTTGAACAGCGTCATGATTTGCGCAAACACCATACCATAGGATAGGCACGCCGCCCAGATAGACAACAGGTGCAGCATGCTGTGCGCCTCCTCTACCTCCTTGGCTATAGCAGCCGCTTCTTCCTCCTGTCGGGTTTCCTTGACAAGCCAAGACACAATGCTCCGAGCAAGGAGCGTGACGGGGTTGCTGGCGCCAGAGGTGGGCGTATATAGGCGGTAGGTAGAGGTTCCAATGAGGAACACAATGGCGGCGCAGAGCACCGTGGTGCATAACATACCGTATCCAATTGCCAAACCAAAGGACTCCTGGATATATCCAACTCCACCGAGAGCCATGGTGGTACCAACGGCTAAGCAAAAGTACCACCAATTGAAGAAGGAGCTGCGGGCAGCATGCTCCCGAGGGTCGTTCGTGTCGAACTGACCCGCAGCGAAGGCCAGGGCACATGGATAGTCCGCGCCTTGGGCGAGGGCTATGAGGTAGAGAGAGGTGTAGAACAAGGCCACTTGTAATGAACAAGGATGGGAAGAGGAACCGTTGATTCCTTGTACCGGGAGCACCGATGCTAGAGTCATCATGCCATACCCCTGCACATTAATTAAGAAATAGTCCGTAAATATTCACGACTCAAGATTTATCATTCCAATATAAAGATTTTCTCCGTCTATGCATAAAAAGGGCACCATCGATATCGTGTTGCCTGCAGGTCCCTCACTCTGAATACGGGAAATGTTCGAGCAAATGAGCAAGAGAAAACACAGATGTTTGTTTCTAGGCCTTTTTCTTCTTTTATTCTATTTTCATGTATATATGTATGCAATGTTACATCAGATGAGCATGATCAACTCCCAGTAAAAAAAAAGATGAGCATGATCAACAACTAATGAATCTACATTCTGACTAGATTAACTTGTAGCATGTCCAGCATTTACCAATCCAGATCATGAATGTCAACTCAGACTACAGTTTAAGATTTAGAACTATGCATGATATTGTAGAAACGAATTTCAGGAGTTGTGGTCCCACTCTAATCAACTGTTGTCGATGGAGCTAAAACTATAGACATTACCAGGACATAGAGCGTGAAGGCGAGTATGATGGATGGGTAGCGCCCCAGCCAGGAGTCGGCTACGAAGGCTCCTAGAAGTGGCAGGATGCTGGCCGTCCCAACCCAGGCGTTCACGGCCATTGCCGCCGCGGCGTTAGAATGGCCTAAAGGCCCTGTTAGGAACATGATGAGGTTGGCCTGCACGCCATAGAAGGCGAAACCGCTAGCGACCTCCAGCACTGCATCCATGGTGCAGATCAATTAGTTATAGACGTATATACTACCTAGAATATATAACTGGAACATACCGACGACGAAGAGGGCCGAGCGCCAGCAGCCAGATGTGCTGCGGTACAACGGGCGGTCGCGGTAGTCGGAGACGCCGACGAGTGGCGACTCATCCGTACCAGGAAGAAACGGGACATACGTATCCTCCATTGGTATCTTGTTCGACCTCTCGGTGTTCACTGCTCGCTTGCGGGTCAATAGATCCTGTGCGACGTTTTTCATGCGAATTGGAAGGAGTGCGACGTTGTTGGAATGAATGGCTGTGATGCGACACATTTGAGCGTGTAAATAGCCCAGGGCCACATGGGGTGTTAAATGTGATTAAATTGGTCGTCAACCAAGCCCGCCCGTTTATGTTAGGACATGTGGGTCCAACTTAATTGTTCCTCAAAACAGCTGTCTGTGCCCTGCCGCCCGACCGTGCCGGGCCCGCCACTCTGCCCCCTTTCTTCTCCGGTGGCGGCGGATCTTGCGTTCTCGATGGCGGCGGATCTTGCGTTCTCGGTGGCGGCGGCGGATCCCTCGTTCTCAATGGCGGCGGAGCCTTCGTCCTCAGAAAATGGTGAATAAATTCAAACCCTAGTCGCCCTCCCCTTCCTCACTCGGGCCCGTAGATCTCAGCTCGTTTCCTCTATTTTCGCTTGTGGAAACGATAGGTTGTGAGGGGAGCCCGTGGGCATACTGAGATGGAGCCACCAGATTCAACTTCGAATTGGTAATGTGCCTCTCTCCGATCCAATTTTGCATGCAATTAGGGGGTGGCCTCGTCGGCTCTTTCTTAGGGGCTCACACTGTCCGCCACTGACAGAGGGGATGCTGCCGCTCGGACCTTCGAATTAACAGTCAATTTATTTCCATCAAAGGCAAAATTATTTGATGGTAGCATACAGAACATTGAGAGAGACACAATTGTTAAATGGGAGGTTGAGTTTACAGAGATTGATCCACAAGTTCCACAGAACATGGGAGAGATGACAGTGAAGAAATGGGTGGAAAAAATTGGGAAGAATATTGTTTGGGGTCTAGAGCAAGAAGTAGCACTGTTGCGGTTTGATGATTGGAAAGGAGAGTATGTGAGAATAGAAGATGGTGAACAGATTGTTGTAGAAATCGATCGGCAAAACGGCTGGACAAGCAAACGGGCTAATTTTTTTGCTGAGCTCGTTGATTTGAAGATTTTTTTCGAAGGTTGGATATGTGCCATCACAATTGGCTGCCCAGATGGTAGATGATGATTGGGCTACACAAAGGCCATTGATTCCCATGTGTACTGAACTTACAGTAATAGCCGAAGAGGGACATGTGACTGGAACTGAAACTGAAACTGCAGCAACTGTTGATTGGAATGTAGTTGAATTAGATGAGCCTACTGATTTGGTCATTGCACCAATGCCTTACATTGAGATGGCCAAACTTTTTGGCATTCCAGTCAATGACAGAGATAAGCAGGAGAGGGGCGAATCTAGTTTGCCTGCTAATGCTGATGAAGAAGTAGATGGACAATTGATGGAACAAGCTGCAGATGAAGTAGATGATGCACATGATGATGAGCTGGTGCATGTGTATGACAAAGAAAACCCTGTCATTGAAGTAAGAAAGTTGTTCCGAAGCATGAAGGAGTTTAGGATGTGTTTCAAGACTTATGCAGTGAAACATGAGTTTGATGCCAAGACTGTTTGAACTGATAGAAAGATGTTTTATGCGAGGTGCAGAGGATTTGATGGTAGTGTGAAGCCTTGCAAGTGGTACATATCTGCTAGACTGCAACCTGATGGAAGTACTGTCAGGGTTAACCAAATCCCCAATCAACATACTTGTATTACTAGTTCACAGAGAGTATCAACCATGACATCACAACTTTGGGTTGTAGAAAAGATCACCCCAATTTTAGCCAAAACACCAAACACTACTGCCAAGAAACTCAAAGTAGACTTGGAAAAGATATACCCCATTAAACTGAAATATACCACAGTGTGGAAGGCAAAACAAAGGGCAATCAAAAAGTTATATGGTGATTGGGCAAATACATTTAGGATGCTTTACAACTTCAAAGCAGAGGTGGAAAAGAGGTCACCTGGCAGTGTTGTGGAGATAGATACAGAGGTATCAGCCGAAGGTGAAGTCAAGTTCTTCAAGTTTTTTATGGGTTTGAAGCCTTGCATCGATGGGTTCAAAGCAGGGTGCCATCCATATTTGAGCATAGACTCATCATTTTTGACAGGCAAGTGGAATGGTCAGTTGGCAGCATGCATTGCTCCAGATGGACACAACTGAATGTTTCCTATTGCTGTTGGCTTGTTTCGGTCAGAAACAGAGGCTTCACGGACATGGTTCATGATCCAGTTGAAAAGATGCCTAGGGCCAGTGTCACCTTTGGCTATACACACAAATGCATGTAAGGGGCTTGAAATTCAGTGAAAAATGTTTTCCCACATGCTGAGCAGAGGGAGTGCTTCGGTCATTTGTGGATGAATTTGATCAAAAAATTTAGAGGAGAATAATTTCGGCGCATGTGGCCAGCAGCAAGATCTTACACTAGACAGACACACAAATATCATCTTGATAAGATAATGGCAGCATGTGATGAGTTTGGTCCATGGCTGAACACCTAACATTCTTTGTTATGGTACAGGTCACCATTCAACACTGCCATCAAGTGTGACCACATCAACAACAATTTGGCAGAGAGTTTCAACAACAAGGTGATGGAGTTAAAAGATTTTCCTATGTAAGACATGGTTGACCAAATCAGGATCATGCTCATGCGGTTGTGGGAATTGAGAAGAAGGATAGGTGATTGTATGCAAGGTGGTAAGCTTCCGGCAGTGGTACAACAGGTGGTCAATAGGAGCAGATGTCTCTCACATTTGTTTGTTGAAAAATCTTCACCTTGGGGTGCTGAAGTTAGAGATAACAAAACTGGAAGGAGACATGTTGTTAACACTGAATTGCATGATTGCACTTTCCTCGAGTGGCAACACACTGGTAAACCATGTGAGCATGCCATTCTCTTCTTAGCATCCCAACCGAAGATAAATATGCATCCATATTTGCATGAATATTATTCGGTAGCAAGATTCAAAGCTGCATATGCTACTCCAATTCCAGCACTTATAGATCAGTCTCAGTGGCCTAAAGTGGGCATTGAATTTTCCATGTGTCCTCCCTTGACGAAAAGAAAGGCTGGCAGGCCTAAACAGAGTAGATTCAAGGCATGGTTTGAGAAAGGTGCGAGTAGTAAGAAGGGAAAGAAAGATGGAAAGCCAAAAAGGGCCCAAAAAGGTAACAAAAACAAATGCAAGTTGTGCCAGGAACTTGGGCACAGAGTGGGATCTGTCAAATGCCGTTACACTCCTGAGAAGCCAAAGTTTGTTCTTGTTTATTTGTCTGTGTTTTGATTTGGTGCTTTTTTCCAATTACTATATCTATAACATTTTCCCAATGGCCAGAAGGAAGCGAACAAGTCAGCCCCTTGTTGTTGAACAGTGTTGGCCAACAAAAAAAAGCAAGAGTCAATGGTGGTAGAAAGAAGAGAAGTGTGCCTAAGCCTGAGCAGACTGAAGAAAATCCTGTTGCAGTCAACATTCAGACTGAAGAAACTGATGTGGAGGTGCACACCAAAGAAGCTGAAATTGCAGTCAACATTCTGACTGAAGAAACTGCTCTCGAGGTTGAAACTGAACCTGAGCGTGTCGAGGTTCATACTGAAGAAACCCATGTTGAGGTACACACCTAAGAAACTCAAACTGCTGTCAACATTGAGACTGAACACACTGATCACAAGGGTGTTGGCGAGGTGTTGAAAAGACCGGTGAAGAAAGCCAAGATGATCAGTGAACTTTTGTGTAGTAGAACCAATAACAAGAAGTGCTAAGGCGAAGAAGGGAACACGACGTGGTAGGAAAAGGTAGAACAGAGAACAGTTTGAAAATTTGGGGCATGTAATAATTTTTGTAACTTGGTGCATACTGGTAGTCACTATGTATCCCCGTATTTCTATTCGAACTTGTCTGTTGGTACCTTGTCTAAACCAGCCAAATAAAGTTCAAATTTAAATTCAATTTGGGCTCAAATTTGAATTAGGGATGGGCTATTGATGTTTTAATGCTATCTAAAGTACCTCAACTGAAATATGTTTGCTTGCTGATCATTCCGAGCCCTTTTGGTAAGTTGAACTCATAGTCATGAAAAGTGTGTCTCAAATGACCTCTAAAGTCTCACTATTCTACCTATATAGTGTAAATCTAAAGTCTCACTATTTATTAAATTAATTTTCTATTATTTTCTTTTTTTTGAAAAAACAAGGTTTAATATAAAATTATATATAAAACAAGTTTAAAACATGAAAATGAGAAAAGTAAGTTAAGATCTTTCTTAGCCAATCCAAAATGAAGTTTTGTTGAGGTTTTCACACATTTCATTTTCAAAACCCCACCTACTCTCGGGTGCCCACTACTCTCTCCCTTGAACTCCATACTACATTGCTCGAGGAATGACAATTTTGTGAAGGATTTTTCGTAAAAATGTATGTAAACCATATTTATAATTTTTTTTCTTGTTACTATACGACATAATAAGACTATGTGCGCAAGTTTTATATATTTTTCATTTTCTTTGAATTAGTTATACTCAACCCTAATCAGTCAAAACCCCTCACAACCCCGCACACTACCGGGTCGACGATCTTTGTGCGTGGACTGTTGAGATCAGGCGCTAGGGTTAGCTACAATGTGCATCGATCCGCATGAGACGCGGTGATTGGTTGAATCAGTGGGGTTTGGATCGTCCTCTCTCGTTGGGGCATCAGGACCGTTCATTTGAATCCAACATCAAGAGTTGACGTGGTGCATGGACCAAGCCTACGCAGTGCCCTTTCCATCGTTGCATACGTTCCCGTGCATACCCGCAGCATGCATGCCCACCCGCAGAACTGTGCCCGTGCGTTGCATGCATGCCCTCGGCGTAGCCCTGCGCCGCCACCCCTATCGACGCAGTAAGCTGACGCATGCCTACCATTAGAACCGATGCAGCGTCGCATCAAAGCATGCACCCGGCCACAATGCAGCAGCCCGATGAAGACAACCAAAAAGCCAATGCTGCATGGCGTGATGTACATGGCGTGCTTCTCTTTGAGGACACAATACTGGCATGGGGTATCGATGTGGGTATCGATGCAGTTCAAATGGCGTGCTTCCCGTTACAAGATGGGCAAATGCAGGCGTCCATTATTGTCACGTCTCCCATCTACCAAATTGATGGGCAAAAGAATGCACGGACAGCACACACAGAGAACCCAGGGAAGGCGTGTCCCCTTGACCCACGACGGTACAGACGCGTGCGTGAGCCCACCCCCCTTGACCCGCGACCGATGGCACAGAAGGATCGCAACCTGTTTCCCATGCTCGTGTACACACTTCCATGGGGCGTGTTGGGGAACGTAGTAATTTCAAAAAAATTCCTACGCACACGCAAGATCATGGTGATGCATAGCAAGGAGGGGAGAGTGTGATCTACGTACCCTTGTAGACCGACAACGGAAGCGTTATGACAACGCAGTTGATGTAGTCGTACGTCTTCACAGGCCGACCGATCAAGCACCGAAACTACGGCACCTCCGAGTTCTAGCACACATTCAGCTCGATGACGATACCCGGACTCCGATCCAGCAAAGTGTCAGGGAAGAGTTCCGTCAGCACGACGGCGTGGTGACGATGTTGATGTACTACCGTCGGAGGGCTTCACCTAAGCACCTCTACAATATTATCAAGGATTATGGTGGAAGGGGGCACCGCACACGGCTAAGAATATGATCACGTGGATCAACTTGTGTTTCTAGGGGTGCCCCCTGCCCCCGTATATAAAGGAGCAAGGGGAGGAGGCCGGCCGGCCCCTATGGCATGCCAAGGAGGAGTCCTCCTCCTAGTAGGAGTAGGACTCCTACTAGGAGGGGGAAAGAAGTGGGGAGGGAGAAGGAAAGGGGGGCGCCGCCCCCCTGTCCTAGTCCAATTCGGACCAGGGGGGAGGAGGCGCGCGGCCCACCTTTGGATGCCCCTCTCTCTCTCCACTAAGGCCCATATGGCCCATTACTTCTCCCGGGGGGTTCCGGTAACCCTCCGGCTCTCCCATTTTCTCCGAAATCACCCGGAACACTTCCGGTGTCCGAATATAGCCGTCTAATATATCAATCTTTATGTCTCAACCATTTCGAGACTCCTCATCATGTCCGTGATCACATCCGGGACTCCGAACTAACTTCGGTACATCAAAACTTATAAACTCATAATATAACTGTCATCGAAACCTTAAGCGTGTGGACCCTACGGGTTCGAGAACAATGTACACATGACCGAGACACGTCTCCGGTCAATAACCAATAGCGGAACCTGGATGCTCATATTGGCTCCTACATATTCTACGAAGATCTTTATCGGTCAGACCGCATAAAAACATACGTTGTTCCCTTTGTCATCGGTATGTTACTTGCCCGAGATTCGATCGTCGGTATCTCAATACCTAGTTCAATCTCGTTACCGGCAAGTCTCTTTACTCGTTTCGTAATACATCATCTCGCAACTAACTCATTAGTTGTAATGCTTGAAAGGTTTATGTGATGTGCACTACCGAGAGGGCCCAGAGATACCTCTCCGAAAATCGGAGTGACAAATCCTAATCTCGAAATACGCCAACCCAACATTCACCTTTGGAGACACCTGTAGAGCTCCTTTATAATCACCCAGTTACATTGTGACATTTGGTAGCACACAAAGTGTTTCTCCGGTAAACGGGAGTTGCATAATCTCATAGTCATAGGAACATGTATAAGTCATGAAGAAAGCAATAGCAACATACTAAACGATCGGGTGCTAAGCTAATGGAATGGGTCATGTCAATCAGATCATTCTCCTAATGATGTGATCCCATTAATCAAATGACAACACATGTCTATGGTTAGGAAACATAACCATCTTCGATTGACGAGCTAGTCAAGTAGAGGCATACTAGTGACGTTTGGTTTGTCTATGTATTCACACAAGTATTATGTTTCCGGATAATACAATTCTAGCATGAATAACAAACATTTATCATGATGTAAGGAAATAAAATAATAACATTATTATTGCCTCTAGGGCATATTTCCTTCAGTCTCCCACTTGCACTAGAGTCAATAATCTAGATTACACACTAATGATTCTAACACCCATGGAGCTTTGGTGTTGATCATGTTTTTCTCGTGGAAGAGGCTTAGTCAATGGGTCTGCTACATTCAGATCCGTATGTATCTTGCAAATCTCTATGTCTCCCACCTGTACTAGATCCCGGATGGAATTGAAGCGTCTCTTGATGTGCTTGGTTCTCTTGTGAAATCTGGATTCCTTTGCCAAGGCAATTGCACCAGTATTGTCACAAAAGATTTTCATTGGACCCGATGCACTAGGTATGACACCTAGATTGTTGGGGAACGTAGTAATTTCAAAATATTTCCAACGCACATGCAAGATCATGGTGATGCATAGCAACGAGAGGGAGAGTGTGATCTACGTACCCTTGTAGACCGACAACGGAAGCGTTAGTTTGATGTAGTCGTACGTCTTCACGATCCGACCGATCCAAGCACCGTTACTCCGGCACCTCCAAGTTCTTGGCACACGTTCAGCTTGATGACGATCTCCGGACTCCGATCCAGCAAAGCGTCGGGGAGGAGTTCCGTCAGCACGACGGCGTGGTGACGATCTTGATGTTCTACCGTTGTAGGGCTTCGCCTAAGCACCGCTACAATATGACCGAGGTGGAATATGGTGGAGGGGGGCACCGCACACGGCTAAGGAACGATCATGAAGATCAACTTCTGTGTCTATGGGGTGCCCCCTGCCCCCGTATATAAAGGAGTGGAGGAGGGGAGGGCCGGCCCTCTCTATGGCGCGCCCTAGGGGAGTCCTACTCCCACCGGGAGTAGGATTCCCCCTTTCCTAGTCCAACTAGGAGTCCTTCCATGTAGTAGGAGTAGGAAACAAGGAAGGGGCGCAGCCCCTCCCCCTAGTCCAATTCGGACTAGGCCTTTGGGGGGCGCACGGCCTGCCCTAGGCAGCCCCTCTATCTTTCCCGTATGGCCCAATAAGACCCAATACTTCTCCCGGCGAATTCCCGTAACTCTCCGGTACTCCGAAAATACCCGAACCACTCGGAACCTTTCCGATGTCCGAATATAGTCGTCCAATATATCGATCTTTACGTCTCGACCATTTCGAGACTCCTCGTCATGTCCCCGATCTCATCCGGGACTCCGAACTTCTTCGGTACATCAAAACTCATAAACTCATTATATAACTGTCATCGAAACCTTAAGCGTGCGGACCCGACGGTTCGAGAACAATGTAGACATGACCGAGACACGTCTCCGGTCAATAACCAATAGCGGGACCTGGATGCCCATATTGGCTCCTACATATTCTACGAAGATCTTTATTGGTCAGACCGCATAACAACATACGTTGTTCCCTTTGTCATCGGTATGTTACTTTCCCGAGATTCGATCGTCGGTATCCAATACCTAATTCAATCTTGTTACCGGCAAGTCTCTTTACTCGTTCCGTAATACATCATCTCGCAACTAACTCATTAGTTGCAATGCTTGCAAGGCTTATGTGATGTGCATTACCGAGAGGGCCCAGAGATACCTCTCCGACATTCGGAGTGACAAATCCTAATCTCGAAATACGCCAACCCAACATGTACCTTTGGAGACACCTGTAGAGCACCTTTATAATCACCCATTTACGTTGTGACGTTTGGTAGCACATAAAGTGTTCCTCCGGCAAACGGGAGTTGCATAAGCTCATAGTCATAGGAACATGTATAAGTCATGAAGAAAGCAATAGCAACATACTAAACGATCGGGTGCTAAGCTAATGGAATGGGTCATGTCAATCAGATCATACACCTAATGATGTGATCCCGTTAATCAAATAACAACTCTTTGTCCATGGTTAGGAAACATAACCATCTTTGATTAACGAGCTCGTCAAGTAGAGGCATACTAGTGACACTCTGTTTGTCTATGTATTCACATATGTATTATGTTTCCGGATAATACAATTCTAGCATGAATAATAAATATTTATCATGATATAAGGAAATAAATAATAACTTCATTATTGCCTCTAGGGCATATTTCCTTCATAGATCGGATATGAACTCCTTCATCAAGACTCCTTCATTTGCTGCTTCAGAAGCAGCTATGTACTCCGCTTCACATGTAGATCCCGCCACAACGCTTTGTTTAGAACTGCACCAACTAACAGCTCCACCGTTTAATGTAAACACGTATCCGGGTTGCGATTTAGAATCGTCTGGATCAGTGTCAAAGCTTGCATCAACGTATCCATTTACGATGAGCTCTTTGTCACCTCCATATATGAGAAACATATCCTTAGTCCTTTTCAGGTATTTCAGGATGTTCCTGACCGCTGTCCAGTGATCCACTCCTGGATTACTTTGGTACCTCCCTGCTAGACTTATAGCAAGACACACATCAGGTCTGGTACACAGCATTGCATACATGATAGAGCCTATGGCTGAAGCATAGGGAACATCTTTCATTTTCTCTCTATCTTCTGCATTGGTCGGACTTTGAGTCTTACTCAATTTCACACCTTGTAACACAGGCAAGAATCCTTTCTTTGCTTGATCCATTTTGAACTTTTTCAAAACTTTGTCAAGGTATGTGCTTTGTGGAAGTCCAATTAAGCGTCTAGATCTGTCTCTATAGATCTTGATGCCCAATATGTAGGCAGCTTCACCAAGGTCTTTCATTGAAAAACTTTTATTCAAGTATCCTTTTATGCTATCCAGAAATTCTATATCATTTCCGATTAGTAATATGTCATCTACATATAATATCAGAAATGCTACATAGTTCCCACCCACTTTCTTGTAAATACAGGCTTCTCCAAAAGTCTGTATAAAACCAAATGCTTTGACCACACTATCAAAGCGTTTATTCCAACTCCGAGAGGCTTGCACAAGTCCATAAATGGATCACTGGAGCTTGCACACTTTGTTAGCTCCCTTTGGATCGACAAAACCTTCCAGCTGCATCATATACAACTCTTCTTGCAGAAATCCATTTAGGAATGCAGTTTTGACATCCATTTGCCAAATTTCATAATCATAAAATGCGGCAATTGCTAACATGATTCGGACAGACTTAAGCATCGCTACGGGTGAGAAGGTCTCATCGTAGTCAATCCCTTGAACTTGCCGAAAACCTTTTGCGACAAGTGAAGCTTTGTAGACAGTAATATTACCGTCAGCGTCAGTCTTCTTCTTGAAGATCCATTTATTCTCAATCACTTGCCGATCATTGGGCAAGTCAACCAAAGTCCATACTTTGTTCTCATACATGGATCCCATCTCAGATTTCATGGCTTCAAGCCATTTTGCGGAATCTGGGCTCACCATCGCTTCTTCATAGTTCGTAGGTTCATCATGATCTAGTAGCATGACTTCCAGAACAGGATTACCGTACCACTCTGGCGCGGATCTTACTCTGGTTGATCTACGAGGTTCAGTAGTATCTTGTTCTGAAGTTTCATGATCATTATCATTAGCTTCCTCACTAATTGGTGTAGTTGTCACAGAAACTGGTTTTTGTGATGTACTACTTTCCAATAAGGGAGCAGGTACAATTACCTCGTCAAGTTCCACTTTCCTCCCACTCACTTCTTTCGAGAGAAACTCCTTCTCTAGAAAGTTTCCAAATTTAGCAACAAAAGTCTTGCCTTCGGATCTGTGATAGAAGGTGTATCCAATAGTTTCCTTTGGATATCCTATGAAGACACATTTCTCCGATTTGGGTTCGAGCTTATCAGGTTGAAGCTTTTTCACATAAGCATCACAGCCCCAAACTTTCAGAAACGACAACTTTGGTTTCTTGCCAAACCACAGTTCATAAGGCGTCGTCTCAATGGATTTTGATGGTACCCTATTTAACATGAATGCAGCCGTCTCTAGAGCATATCCCCAAAACGATAGCGGTAAATCAGTAAGAGACATCATAGATCGCACCATATCTAGTAAAGTACGATTACGACGTTCGGACACATCATTACGCTGTGGTGTTCCGGGTGGCGTGAGTTGCGAAACTATTCCACATTGTTTCAAATGTACACCAAACTCGTAACTCAAATATTCTCCTCCACGATCAGATCGTAGGAATTTTATTTTCTTGTTACGATGATTTTCAACTTCACTCTGAAATTCTTTGTACTTTTCAAATGTTTCAGACTTATGTTTCATTAAGTAGATATACCCATATCTGCTTAAGTCATCTTTGAAGGTGAGAAAATAACGATATCCGCCACGAGCCTCAACATTCATCGGACCACATACATCTGTATGTATGATTTCCAACAAATCTGTTGCTCTCTCCATAGTACCGGAGAACGGTGTTTTTGTCATCTTACCCATAAGGCACGATTCGCAAGTACCAAGTGATTCATAATCAAGTGGTTCCAAAAGCCCATCATTATGGAGTTTCTTCATGCGCTTTACACCGATATGACCCAAACGGCAGTGCCACAAATAAGTTGCACTATCATTATCAACTCTGCATCTTTTGCCTTCAACATTATGAATATGTGTGTCACTACTATCGAGATTTAATAAGAATAGACCACTCTTTAAGGGTGCATGACCATAAAAGATATTACTCATATAAATAGAACAACCATTATTCTCTGATTTAAATGAATAACCGTCTCGCATCAAACAAGATCCAGATATAATGTTCATGCTTAACGCTGGCACCAAATAACAATTATTTAGGTCTAATACTAATCCCGAAGGTAGATGTAGAGGTAGCGTGCCGACTGCGATCACATCGACTTTGGAACCATTTCCCACGCGCATCGTCACCTCGTCCTTAGCCAATCTTCGCTTAATCCGTAGTCCCTGTTTTGAGTTGCAAATATTAGCAACAGAACCAGTATCAAATACCCAGGTGCTACTGCGAGCATTAGTAAGGTATACATCAATAACATGTATATCACATATACCTTTGTTCACCTTGCCATCCTTCTTATCCGCCAAATACTTGGGGCAGTTCCGCTTCCAGTGACCAGTCTGCTTGCAGTAGAAGCACTCAGTTTCAGGCTTAGGTCCAGGTTTGGGTTTCTTCTCTTGAGTAGCAACTTTCTTGCTGTTCTTTTTGAAGTTCCCCTTCTTCTTCCCTTTGCCCTTTTTCTTGAAACTAGTGGTCTTATTGACCATCAACACTTGATGCTCCTTCTTGATTTCTACCTCCGCAGCTTTCAGCATTGCGAAGAGCTCGGGAATAGTCTTATTCATCCCTTGCATATTATAGTTCATCACGAAGCTCTTGTAGCTTGGTGGCAGTGATTGGAGAATTCTGTCAATGACGCAATCAACTGGAAGATTAACTCCCAATTGAATCAAGTGATTATTATACCCAGACATTTTGAGTATATGCTCACTGACAGAACTAATCTCCTCCATCTTGCAGCTATAGAACTTATTGGAGACTTCATATCTATCAATCCGGGCATTTGCTTGAATTATTAACTTCAACTCCTGGAACATCTCATATGCTCCATGACGTTCAAGACGTCGTTGAAGTCCCGATTCTAAGCCGTAAAGCATGGCACACCGAACTATCGAGTAGTCATCAGCTTTGCTCTGCCAGACGTTCATAACATCTGGTGTTGCTCCAGCAGCAGGCCTGGCACCCAGCGGTGCTTCCAGGACATAATTCTTCTGTGCAGCAATGAGGATAATCCTCAAGTTACGGACCCAGTCCGTGTAACTGCTACCATCATCTTTCAACTTTGCTTTCTCACGGAACGCATTAAAATTCAACGGAACAACAACACGGGCCATCTAGCTACAATCAAACATAAACACGCAAGATACTATCAGGTACTAAGTTCTTGATAAATTTAGGTTCAATTAATCATATTACTAAAGAACTCCCACTTAGATAGACATCCCTCTAATCCTCTAAGTGATTACGTGATCCAAATCAACTAAACCATGTCCGATCATCACGTGAGATGGAGTAGTTTCATTGCTGAACATCGCTATGTTGATCATATCTACTATATGATTCACGCTTGACCTTTCGGTCTCTGTGTTCCGAGGCCATATCTGTATATGCTTGGCTCGTCAAGTATAACCTAAGTATTCTGCGTGTGCAACTGTTTTGCACCCGTTGTATTTGAACGTAGAGCCTATCACACCCGGTCATCACGTGGTGTCTCAGCACGAAGAACTTTCACAACGGTGCATACTCAGGGAGAACACTTCTTGATAATTAGTGAGAGATCATCTTAAAATGCTACCGTCAATCAAAGCAAGATAAGATGCATAAAAGATAAACATCACATGCAATCAATATAAGTGATATGATATGGCCATCATCATCTTATGCTTGTGATCTCCATCTTCGAAGCACCGTCATGATCACCATCGTCACCGGCGCGACACCTTGATCACCATCATAGCATCGTTGTCGTCTTGCCAATCTTATGCTTCCACGACTATCGCTACCGCTTAGTGGTAAAGTAAAGCATTACAGTGCAATTGCATTGCATACAATAAAGCGACAACCATATGGCTCCTGCCAGTTGCCGATAACTTGGTTACAAAACATGATCATCTCATACAATAAAATTTAGCATCATGTCTTGACCATATCACATCACAACATGCCCTACAAAAACAAGTTATACGTCCTCTACTTTGTTGTTGCAAGTTTTACGTGGCTGCTACGGGCTTAAGCAAGAACCAATCTTACCTACGCATCAAAACCACAACGATAGTTTGTCAAGTTGGTGCTGTTTTAACCTTCGCAAGGACCGGGCATAACCACACTCGGTTCAACTAAAGTTGGAGAAACTGTCACCCGCTAGCCACCTTTGTGCAAAGCACGTCGGGAGAACCGGTCTCGCGTAAGCGTACACGTAATGTCGGTCCGGGCCGCTTCGTCCAACAATACCGCCGAAGCAAAGTATGACATGCTGGTAAGCAGTATGACTTATATCGCCCACAACTCACTTGTGTTCTACTCATGCAAATAACATCAACACATAAAACCTAGGCTCGGATGCCACTATTGGGGAACGTAGTAATTTCAAAAAAATTCCTACGCACACGCAAGATCATGGTGATGCATAGCAACGAGGGGAGAGTGTGATCTACGTACCCTTGTAGACCGACAGTGGAAGCGTTATGACAACGCGGTTGATGTAGTCGTACGTCTTCACTGCCCGACCAATCAAGCACCGAAACTATGGCAACTCCGAGTTCTAGCACACGTTCAGCTCGATGACGATCCCCGGACTCCGATCCAGCAAAGTGTCGGGGAAGAGTTCCGTCAGCACGACGGCGTGGTGACGATCTTGATGTAGTACTGTCGCAGGGCTTCGCCTAAGCACCGTTACAATATTATCAAGGATTATGGTGGAAGGGGACACCGCACACGGCTAAGAATATGATCACGTGGATCAACTTGTGTGTCTAGGGGTGCCCCCTGCCCTGGTCTATAAAGGAGCAAGGGGAGGAGGCCGGCCGGCCCCTATGGCACGCCAAGGAGGAGTCCTCCTCCTAGTAGGAGTAGGACCCCTACTAGGAGGGGGAAAGAAGTGGGGAGGGAGAAGGAAAGGGGGGCGCCCCCCCCCTCTCCTAGTCCAATTCGGACCAGGGGGGAGGAGGCGCGTGGCCCACCTTTGGCTGCCCCTCTCTCTCCACTAAGGCCCATATGGCCCATTACTTCTCCCGGGGGTGTTCCGGTAACCCTCCGGCTCTCCGGTTTTCTCCGAAATCACCCGAAACACTTCTGGTGTCCGAATATAGCCGTCCAATATATCAATCTTTATGTCTCGATCATTTCGAGACTCCTCATCATGTCCGTGATCACATCCGGAACTCCGATCTAACTTCGGTACATCAAAACTTATAAACTCATAATATAACTGTCATCGAAACCTTAAGCGTGCGGACCCTACGGGTTCGAGAACAATGTAGACATGACAGAGACACGTCTCCGATCAATAACAAATAGCGGAACCTGGATGCTCATATTGGCTCCTACATATTGTACGAAGATCTTTATCGGTCAGACCGCATAACAACATACGTTGTTCCCTTTGTCATCGGTATGTTACTTGCCCGAGATTCGATCGTCGGTATCTCAATACCTAGTTCAATCTCATTACCGACAAGTCTCTTTACTCGTTTCATAATACATCATCTCGCAACTAACTCATTAGTTGTAATGCTTGCAAGGCTTATGTGATGTGCATTACCGAGAGGGCCCAGAGATACCTCTCCGACAATCGGAGTGACAAATCCTAATCTCGAAATACGCCAACCCGACATTCACCTTTGGAGACACCTGTAGAGCTCCTTTGTAATCACCCAGTTACGTTGTGACGTTTGGTAGCACACAAAGTGTTCCTACGGTAAACGGGAGTTGCATAATCTCATAGCCATAGGAACATGTATAAGTAATGAAGAAAGCAATAGCAACATACTAAACGATCGGGTGCTAAGCTAATGGAATGGGTCATGTCAACCACATCATTCTCCTAATGATGTGATCCCATTAATCAAATGACAGCACATGTCTATGGTTAGGAAACATAACCATCTTCGATTAACGAGCTAGTCAAGTAGAGGCATACTAGTGACGTTTGGTTTGTCTATGTATTCACACAAGTATTATGTTTCCGGATAATACAATTCTAGTATGAATAATAAACATTTATCATGATGTAAGGAAATAAAATAATAACATTATTATTGCCTCTAGGGCATATTTCCTTCAGGGCGCCACCAAACGCCGCCCGCCCACTAATTCTACGGGGTGAAACCACGTCGCACTTGGGCTATTTAAGCCAGGCACTATCGTCTTCCTCTTCCTCCTCATCCACACCCCATCCTCTACCTCCTCTGTCCTCCTTCTTCCTTCTTCTCCATCAAACCCGATCGAGCCCTCGAGCCATCCCGCCACCATGCAGTACAACGCCCCCACCTATCGCTTCCCCCCAACCATGCCAGAAAGGCTCTACCCGGTCAGAGTGGAGAGAACCCTTAGGGTTTGGGCGATCTCGAGGTGAAGGGGCGCAAGGGAGTTAACGGAGTTCTTCCTTGCTGCCGGCTTCCGCCACCTCCCCCGCGGCTGTCCTCGGATGTACCATCTTGAGGAGGTCAACCATAACGGCGTTGTGGTTGGGCTCCTCGCCATGTTCACTAACCCTTTCGATGCTTTCCATCTCCTCGGGCGAGCGTATTGGGTTGGTTGTGAGTTCATAGCTTTCACGACCTACAATATCTTCACCGACTTCAACGGCATCTTCCCCAACAACGGCGTTATGAACATGCTCCCGTACCCCATCAACAACGTAGAGGAGTGAAGGGCGGCGCCCGGAGGAGCGAGGTGGCCCCGGAGGAGGAGTGATGAGGACATCAATACCATTGTTACACCCACAGCCCCTGTTGCTATACATACTGGACCAATTACTAGAGCTCACGCACACCAATTGAATTATTAGGTACTTTCGTTTCTTGGTAACGATTCTAATGTTCATGAGAATATGATGCTGCCTAAATTGGATACATTTGTTTTGGATACATTTGTTTTGCTTACAAATGAAGGGCCTAGCTTGGACAAGAAAGATGAACCTTGGAGCAAGTTCAAGCATGGAGATGATGGCATGCGCAAGGGGAACAAGAACGGAGTTACAAGTGATGATTCCAGGACTCTGAAGCCACCATAATGAGTGCATGAAGCATGGGACGAAATATACAAGATGCCACTTCATAAATTTCGTCCAGAGGCTTTTCTAGGTGATGCGTCACCTTATTATTGGGCCAGGCCCATGTATTTTCGAAGTACTTAAGTATAGGCTGTTTTTAGAGTCCGTATGTGTGGTGAAACAAGAGTTGCGGTTGGTTTCGGACCCCTCCACCAAGGGCCACGAAATTCCTCCTCTCTCCTCCATATATACAGCCCTTAGGGCATTGTTTAGACTTTGGGTTTTGTTTAGATTAAAAGTTTGCCATAGCTGCAACTTCGCGTACTTCGTTTGTGTCCAATGACTAGACCAAGACGTCACAGAACCCCACCTTGATCAATAAAGCTTTCATCTTATATTCGCAATATCCAGATTGCAATCTCAGTTTCTTGCTTGTTCTTCGTTTGCTTGCAGGAAACAGACCCTCATGGTCAGGTTGATCATGCTTCGGCATGGTCAATAACCCTCGAAAGTTGGTTTAGCGATTGCTAAGGCGCGACGTCTCGCATGTTCGTAGTCGGATCATCAAGGTTGACTCCCACAGAAAACGATAGCCACCATCTCATCGAAACATCGGGACACCTTCGCCTCTATCAAGTGGTATCAGATTTCCAGGTTGCTCGGTGAGATTTTACAGTTTTTCGTAGTTTAGATAGAGTCTGTTCTTCGTACCTATAGTCCACGAAAAAGCCAAAAAAATTAGGGTTAGTTCATCCTATCAGAACCAATCTGAGCCTTTGCATAATCTTTTCTGTATTTGCTTTGTCGAATTTGCGGTTGCATCGTTGTGTCAAGTTGCTGGTCTTAGCGTCTAGTCCTGTTCACAGGTTGTCACGTCGCCGCTGCCATATATCACCACCGCATCATCATCATCGCTGCTTCCATATACGCCACCACATATCCGCCGCCATCACGCCAATCCGAGTCCACCTGCAACATTAATCCGCCACCAGTCCGATTTCCACCAGTTTCATCGCCGCCACCAATCCGAGATTCTACCAGATTCATCTCCGCCACCAGTCCGAGTCCAGTATTTGTTGCTTTGTTTTCGAGTTCTAGATCACGCGATACTCCGAGTCGTGACAGAGTAGGACTCCCCAACTTGCGAGCCACCCGTAGAAGAAAAATAGTTCCAAACTCACAAAAAAAATTCTGGCTAGGCAGTTTTTACACCATTTGTAGACTTTTTCGAAAAAAAATTGTTGAGGAGCAAAAAAAAAGAGGGAAAAAGTGCAAAAAAAAGTGAAAAAAACAAAAAAAAAATCAGAGCGTGCTCCTCCCTTGTTTACGTGCAGCGCCGTGATTTTTTTAGTGTTCTAGGCTCGCGTCTCTAGCATGATCTAGCCTAGGACCAGTACAGTACCGTCATTGAGCGTTTATTCAACTTTGCATCTCTGAATTGATTATTGCTGACCCTTTTTGCTACCATATTATAAGCCTTCCCAGCTCCACATACATCTACGTCGTGCGTTTGACTCTCCCTGGTAATCGCTCTATCCAAGCTTTGAGAGTTTTGACTACGACGGTTGCCAATCACCGCCTGCTGCTGGGTAAGAACTGGTAAGAATCTGAGATTTGCTTGACGGATTTGTGACATACACCACCACCTTTTGTTAGTAGTCTGTAGGATCATATTCTTGTGTGTTTCTATTGTTGCTAACCATGGCAGGATCACAAGCCGACGAGACCGACTGGGAGAACCTGAAGAATAAGGAGTTGCATGATAAATTTCAGCAAATGATGAGTGGACAGTTGCAAGATGTGCTAAACAGATTTGACGAGGCCATGGAGAAGATTGATGGCATGGAGAAGACGTTTGAAACAAAGCTCGATAACAAGTTTAATGAATTGCTCGCGAGTCTTCCACCACCACCACCCGCTGCCCCTAACGCACCTCTCCAACAACAACAACAACAACAACAACACCGCTTTCAATATCAAGTGGGACAAGCACAACGCGTTCCCGTTGACCCTGGGCAAATTTCTGATGCCGCTGTTGATGCTTCTGCCGCTCCTGCTGCTACTGCAGAGGTGGAGGACCATTACGAGGATGAGGTTGACCAAAATCAGAACTACATGCAACCACCAGCACCACCACCACCAGGTCGTCCTCATGCATATCATCGCAATGATAGGGCTGCACCACCACCTGAGGTACATGACCATCTTCCTAAACTAAAATGGAATATTCCACCATTTGAGGGTAGATATGTTCCTGATATATATATATCTTACTTGGGAGTTAGAAACTGAACAACGATTTACATGTTTACAATATCCTGAGGAGAGACGTGTTCCTGCTGCTGTTTGTGCTTTCACTAGCTTTGCATGTGTTTGGTGGTCTGAACATTGTAGATTATATCCTATTCCAGCTACTTGGGCTGCTTTGAAAACTGCTATGCGTACTCGTTGGGTTCCACCATATTATTTACGTGAATTACTTCAAAAATTGCAGCGTTTAAGACAAGGAAAAAATTCTGTACAAGAATATTATCAGGAATTACAAACTGGCATGATTAGATGTGGTATTGTTGAGGAGAATGAAGCTATGCTTGCAAGTTTTATGGGTGGATTAAATAGAGAGATTCAGACCATCCTAGAGTATAAGGAGTATACTAATATCACTCGTTTATTCCATCTTGCTTGTAAAGCTGAACGTGAAGTGCAAGATCGACAGGGATTGGCGTGAACTAACTTTTCTGCAGGTCGATCTTCATCATGGACACCACGTGCATCCTCTACTTCCACTCCACCAGCACCTCCATCAGGTGCCACCTCCAGCCGTGATACAAGAAAGCAGGCACAACCACCACTATCTGCCAAGAGCACACCCGCTAGACCTGCGTAGAGCTCTTCTTCTTTCATGGCATCAACAGGGCACACAAGTGATATTATCTGTCGT
>NW_021306231.1:0-2866 GCF_002162155.2 Triticum dicoccoides
TGTCGAGGGTGTTGCGGTGCTTCCCAGCTCACGTGACTCAGTGGGGTATATAGGGACGGCGTGGCGGATCTCCCGAGCACGTTGGATGGGCGAGGGAGGGCTAGTGGTCGTGGCAACAGCAAGCGCCGGCGACGGGCATGCTCGGCCATGGGGGGGAATCAGAGAAGCGAGGGGGAGGGAGGGCGAGAGAGCGAGAGATAAGTGAGAGGGGGTCGGGGAGGTGGCGTGGCACTCGTGGGAGCGTCCAGGCCCTCGACGGCGAGCAGGAGCTGGCGAGGCGCGTGCCAGCGTGCCGCGGCCACGCGCTCATCCTCCTGGCAAAGGAGGAAGACAATAGGGGAGGTGGCCAGGTGGGCCGGGTCGGCCACTTGGGCCGCCAGGTAAGGTCCAGGTCGGCTTCTCTCTCTCTCTCTCTCTCTTTATTTTTCTTCCATTTTCTATTTTTCTGCTACTGTTTTGGCTTTAGTAAAAATACTAAAGCATTTTGAAAAATGCTGGAATAATTTGTGGACACTCTCTAGATTATTCTAGTGGCCGACTTTTAATTTCAGCATTATCTGAGCATTTAATTTATTTATAGTATTTAAATGCCCAAAGTCAAATACAATATGAATTAATTCAAAAATCCAGGAATGACCTAGAAATATGTTCATCATTTTTGGCAGAGGTTTTCACCCTTATCAGAAATCGTGAACATTTTCAAAGGGCATTTTTGGGTTCATTGAAAATGACTTTAGTTGAGCCTATTTGAAATCCATGTGGTGCTAGGGTTTGAACATCCCCATTTCAGGTTTCTGAGAAAAAATAAACATGATGCATGGAGGTTATGCAAGGATAGGCAAGACTAAGCTAGGGCTGTGACAGCTCTCCCCCACTAAACAAGAATCTCGTCCCGAGATGCAGGTCGTGAGGTAAGAAGACAAAGGGGACACACGACCAACACAATCTTCATGATCCAGGTTGCACTTCATAAGATTGTTGATTCGATCACCATCATTGTCTCGAAGTCTTGCTCCAGGAATTCCTACCGACATGACAACGAGAGGAAAAGAAACTCTAGAAGGATCAATCTTCTCGAAGATCGAGCAACTCAGGATCAACTCATGGAGTGAGACATAGGAACATCTCTCCAATTGAGACACAAAGTTCACATCACGGTGATGGAAAGAAGCGGATGATAAAGATTCAAATTTGGTAGGCAACAATTCCACGCGTAAGTAGGATGGTGCATGGTTTCAAGGTTGCGAGGAGATAATTGTCATGAACCCATAACAGGGCACCTTGGAGAAGGTGACTCATTGAACTGTTCCCTTAAGTGGCAAAAAGAATTACTTTTGATCCATAAATCATTGAAACTCTTCATACCAACTTAAGGCAATTTACAATTGATCGTTTCAGATAGCTCAAAGAGACGGCATACTCGGACTAGGATGGATGATGTGGACTACCTTGTTGAAGACAACGCAAGGGATGATTTGCTTGCGCGTGCTCTCAAGAACTTGAGCATTTCCATATTCATCAAGGTTCTACCAACATCCGTGGCAAGGATCCTGGCAACACGACATACTACCATGATGACTAGTGATGGATGATGCGGATACAAAGGAGATAACACCTTCTCAGATCTTCCCTTAGCGAGGCTAAGGGAACAGAATCTGGACGATCGACCGAGAGACATTTAGCACTCCGCTTCTAATGTTCTCCTTGATGTGCTAGCGTAATCCATTTATAGATATGGTTTGATATCTAGAATATCAAGTAAAAGGTCGAACTTCGGAAGCTCAAGAATCCATAAGGAATAACTACGGAGGCAGATCCTGCGAGATCCTTATGGGGAGGTGACCAACTTCTTCAACCAAGATACTACAATAATAGGCCTTCCGGTTAGGTGTGTTGGCCACGACATCCACATTACTGGTTACAGAGAGACCAACATTATAGTTCTTGGAGTACGTTCCAACCATCATATCTACCTGAGATTCAGATCTGGTTGGTGTTAGGATATTCCAGACCCATCCAGTCTAGAAAGAAAATGAGAGTTTGCAACACAATTTGACGAGATGACGTTGCGAGATTCTCGGGGAATGAACTGCGATAGTAAGCTCCAAAACATGAGCTGGTTCTGCTACAAACCTGTGAACACGCTATCCAAGACGAGCATGACCACATAGTAGTCTTATAGTAAAACGCTATCGAGTTCAGGTGGGGAACCATCATCAAGGATTTCGAAGTCTTTACGCAAGTCCATGGATTAGATCCCAAGCATAGACTCCTTTTCCTTGAACAAGTCAATCAGTGGCTTGGTGTGCTAGGAACACATATGGAGTGGAGGTAATCAATCTACCAAACCATAGAATACTTTGCACGTATGCATGACTGATTTGACATGATTCCAAGGGAAAACAAAACAATGTTTCTCAAACTCACGGCGGCAACTTGCACCAAGTGCACATGAATTCGAGGAAGTCACTTCTTCCATCCAACATATGCTTCAGGAACGGGACACGAAGGCATTGCTTACAAGTTTTCAACACTAGGTTGATGTTCAACATGAATCATGGGGGAGACAAAATGTTGCTGATGGGCTCAACAACAACTCATCGGAATTTCTATATCACCGGACTTCCACCATCATGTGAACATGGTGATAGCATTGGTCAGACCAAAATATGTAATGGTGTATGCTCGAGGAATCAACCACGAGTAAGACAACATTACGAATATCGTTGGTTTTAAATTGATTTGACGATAGACCATACTCAAATCAGGGTTTGGACAAGACAATAGGTTCAACAACTGATCACGGGGATCAGTCGATGAAGATATAATCTATCTTCAACACACACACACACACACACACACACAC
>NW_021306232.1:0-1401 GCF_002162155.2 Triticum dicoccoides
TTCTTCAAAATTTTGTCAAGGTATGTGCTTTGTGAAAGTCCAATTAAGCGTCTTGATCTATCTCTATAGATCTTGATGCCTAATATGTAAGCAGCTTCACCGAGGTCTTTCATTGAAAAACTTTTATTCAAGTATCCCTTTATGCTATCCAGAAATTCTATATCATTTCCAATCAGTAATATGTCATCCACATATAATATCAGAAATGCTACAGAGCTCCCACTCACTTTCTTGTAAATACAGGCTTCTCCGAAAGTCTGTATAAAACCAAATGCTTTGATCACACTATCAAAACGTTTATTCCAACTCCGAGAGGCTTGCACCAGTCCATAAATGGATCGCTAGAGCTTGCACACTTTGTTAGCTCCCTTTGGATCGACAAAACCTTCTGGTTGCATCATGTACAACTCTTCTTCCAGAAATCTATTCAGGAATGCAGTTTTGACATCCATCTGCCAAATCTCATAATCATAAAATGCGGCAATCACTAACATGATTCGGACAGACTTAAGCATCGCTACGGGTGAGAAAGTCTCATCGTAGTCAACCCCTTGAACTTGTCGAAAACCTTTCGCGACAAGTCAAGCTTTGTAGACAGTAACATTACCATCAGCGTCAGTCTTCTTCTTGAAGATCCATTTATTCTCAATTGCTTGCCGATCATCGGGCAAGTCAACCAAAGTCCATACTTTGTTCTCATACATGGATCCCATCTCAGATTTCATGGCTTCAAGCCACTTTGCGGAATCTGGGCTCACCATCGCTTCTTCATAGTTCGTAGGTTCATCATGATCTAGTAGCATGACTTCCAGAACAGGATTACCGTACCACTCTGGTGCGGATCTTACTCTGGTTGATCTACGAGGTTCAGTAGTATCTTGTTCTGAAGTTTCATGATCATTATCATTAACTTCCTCACTTATTGGTGTAAGTGTCGCAGAAACAGTTTTCTGTTATGTACTACTTTCCAATAAGGGAGCAGGTACAGTTACCTCGTCAAGTTCTACTTTCCTCCCACTCACTTCTTTCGAGAGAAACTCCTTCTCAAGAAAGTTTCTGAATTTAGCAACAAAAGTCTTGCCTTCGGATCTGTGATAGAAGGTGTATCCAATAGTTTCCTTTGGATATCCTATGAAGACACATTTCTCCGATTTGGGTTCGAGCTTATCAGGTTGAAGCTTTTTCACATAAGCATCGCAGCCCCAAACTTTCAGAAACGACAACTTTGGTTTCTTGCCAAACCACAGTTCATAAGGCGTCGTCTCAACGGATTTTGATGGTGCCCTATTTAACGTGAATGCGGCCATCTCTAGAGCGTATCCCCAAAATGATAGCGGTAAATCAGTAAGAGACATCATAGATCGCACCATATCTAGTAAAGTACGATTACGACGTTCAGAC
>NW_021306233.1:0-1257 GCF_002162155.2 Triticum dicoccoides
AATACCGAGAAGGCTTCTTCCTGTGCGGTACCCCAAAGAAAAGGCACATCTTTCTTTGTAAGCTCATTGAGAGGTGCAGCAATGGTGCTGAAATCTCTCACAAAACGCCTATAGAATCCAGCGAGGCCAAGAAAACTCCTCACTTGTGTGACCGTTTTGGGCTGCGGCCAACTCTCAATAGCTTCAATCTTGGCTTTATCAACTTCAATTCCCTGTGGAGTAACAACATAGCCAAGAAAAGATACTCGGTCGGTGCAAAAGGTGCACTTCCCAAGGTTACCAAACAAACGTGCATCACGTAGAGCAATAAAAATAGCACGTAAATGTTCCAAATGTTCTTCCAAAGATCTGCTATAAATCAATATGTCATCAAAGTAAACTACCACAAATCGTCCAATGGAAGCACGTAAAACTTCATTCATTAATCTCATGAAAGTACTAGGTGCATTAGTTAACCCAAAAGGCATGACTAACCACTCATATAATCCAAACTTAGTTTTAAATGCTATTTTCCATTCATCTCCCAATTTCATACGAATTTGATGGTATCCACTACGCAAATCAACTTTGGAGAATATTGTAGAGCCACTCAATTCATCAAGCATATCATCGAGCCTAGGAATAGGATGACGATAACGAATAGTAATATTATTAATGCCTCTACAATCAACACACATACGTGATGTACCATCCTTTTTCGGCACTAGAATAATAGGAACAACACAAGGACTAAGGGATTCGCGTATATAACCTTTGTCGAGAAGCTCTTGTACTTGACACATAATCTCCTTCGTCTCCTCTGGATTGGTATGGTATGGTGCACGGTTTGGCAGTGAAGCACCGGGAATTAAGTCAATCTGATGCTCAATCCCTCGAATAGGCGGTAATCCCGGTGGCACGTCTTGTGGAAAGACGTCAGCGAACTCCTGCAAAATGTTAGTGACAACAGGAGGCAAAGAGGAAGGCACGTCCTCGAATGAAAATAATGCCTCTTTGCACACAAAAGCATAGCAAACAGATTTGCTGAAATCTAGCTCATCAATATCAGATTTGGTGGCAAATAAACATGCACTTTTCAATTTAATTTCAGAAGCAACACTAGATGGTTTATTATTAGGCTTCATTTGTTGCTCAAATTCTTTTGCCACAATCTGATTTTCACTCTTATTCTTCTCCTGTTTTGCTTTATTAGCTCTATTAATATCATCTTTCAAAATGGAATCAGGAGTCATAGGAAGCAAAGTAATATTTTTATCC
>NW_021306234.1:0-935 GCF_002162155.2 Triticum dicoccoides
TGGGGAAACAAGAGATAGGGTTGATTTCGGACCCCTCCCCCAAGGGCCACGAAATTCCCCCCTCTTCCTCCATATATACAGCCCTTAGGGCATCGTTTAGACTTTGGGTTTTGTTTAGATTAAAAGTTCGCCATAGCTGCAACTTCGCGTACTTCGTTTGTGTTCAACGACCAGACAAAGGCGTCACAGAACCCCACCTTGATCAATAAAGCTTTCATCTTATATTCGCAATATCCAGATTGCAATCTCAGTTTCTTGCTTGTTCTTCGTTTGCTCGCAGGAAACAGACCCTCGTGGTCAGGTTGATCGTGCTCCGGCGTGGTCAATAACCTCTCGGAGTTGGTTTAGCGATTGCTAAGGCGCGACGTCCTCGCACGTTCGTAGTCGGATCGTCAAAGTCGACTTCCACCAAAGCGATATCCATCATCTCATCGAAAGACGGGACACCTTTGCCTCTATCAGAGCGATTACCAGGGAGAGTCAAACGCACGACGTAGATGTATGTGGAGCTGGGAAGGCTTATAATATGGTAGCAAAAAGGGTCAGCAATAATCAATTCAGAGATGCAAAGTTGAATAAACGCTCAACGACGGTACTGTGCTGGTCCTAGGCTAGACTGTGCTAGAGACGCGAGCGTAGAACACTAACAAAATCACGGCGCGGCACGTAAACAAGGGAAAAGCACACTCTGAATTTTTTCTTTCGCCCTTTTTTTTTTGCGCTCTCTTTTTTTTTCGCTGCTTTTTTTTTTTTGCGAAAAATCACTATAATGGCGAGTGTCTCAAAACTCTTCCTAGCTCAAACTGACAGGATGGGCACGAAATTTTTTCGACCAATTTTTTTTTTTCGACTGCCCGGACCCAAAAACTGGAAACAGGTCAAAAAAACTTCCTATAATGGCACCTGTCTCAAAACACTCAAAAACACCTAAAAAT
>NW_021306234.1:1812-6449 GCF_002162155.2 Triticum dicoccoides
TATCTCTTGTTTCCCCACACATACGGACTCTAAAAATAGCCTATACTTATGTATTTCGAAATTACATGGGCCTGACCCAATAATAAGGTGACGCAGCACCTAAAATAGCCTCGGGACGAAATTTATGAAGTGGCATCTTGTATATTTCGTCCAAGGCTTCATGCACCCATTATGGTGGCTTCAAAGTCCTGAAATCATCACTTGTAACTCCGTTCTTGTTCCCCTTGCGCATGCCATCATCTCCATGCTTGTTCTTGCTCCAATGTTCATCCTTCTCCAAGCTAGGCCCTTCATTTGTAAGCAAAACAAATGTATCCAATTTAGGCAGCATCATATTCTCATGAACATTAGAATCATTACCAAGAAACGAAAGTACCTGGTAATTTAGTTGGCGTGCACGAGCTCTTGTAATTGGTCCAGTATGTATAGAAGCAGGGGCTGTGGGTGTAACAATTGTATTGATGTCCTCATCACTTTTGAAGGAAATTCGTGAGATTATGTTGCCTATAGACATTAACCCCCCTGGTAGGGACAAACGTACCTTTCTGCAGATGCTCTATGATCCGTGCAATCTCATTTGGTCGTAAATTGAAGAAAATCCAGCGACTATAGTCCTTATTCTCCTTGTTTTGGCCGGATGGCATGCTGTAACTCATGCGCGTGAAAGCCAAGAACAAAAGGGCATTCCTGGCATCGGTCAATATATAAGTGGAAGCGATATCTCCTCTAAAGAGGACAAGAAATTTTGGGGCAATCTGGCAAAAAGCGCACGAGAAAATGAAGTACTTTCAAGGACTGCCATAGAATGGACAGATGTTCACTAAAACGGTCATAATTTTGTCATTCGGAGTCCGGGTCGGACCCATAACTACTCAAACTGCTCGCCCCGAGCACGCGAATCCAAAAAATACTCCCCGCGGGCGCCAGGAGGCCCGGAGTACCCCCAAATTCAGCCTTAAGCAGGACTTTTTGGCCCTGAAAGTCAAAGAACATCATTCGTCGCTGTTTTTCAGACATGTTTCTTAACCCATTGGCACTTCCTTTTGATGGAAATTCGAGAGATTATGTTGCTTATAGACATTAGCCCCCTGGTAGGGACAAACGTACCTTTCTGCAGATGCTCTATCATCCGGGCAATCTCATTTGGCCGTAAATTGAAGAAAATCCAGCGGCTATATGCCTTATTCTCCTTGTTTTGACCGGATGGCATGCTGTAACTCATGCGCGTGAAAGCCAAGAACAAAAGGGCATTCCTAGGATCGGTCAATATATAAGTGGAAGCGATATCTCCTCTAAAGAGGACAAGAAATTTTGGGGCAATCTGGCAAAAGGCGCACGAGAAAATGAAGTACTTTCAAGGACTGCCATAGAATGGACAGATGTTCACTAAAACGGTCATAATTTTGTCATTCGGAGTCCGTGTCAGACCAATAACTACTCAAACTGCTCGTGGCGAGCACGCGAATCAAAAAAATACTTCTTGCTTCCGCCTGGAGGCCCGGAGTACCCTCAAATTCAGCCTTAAGCAGGACTTTTTGACCCTGAAAGTCAAAGAACATCATTCGTCGCTGTTTTTCAGACATGTTTCTTAACCCATTGGCACTTCCTTTTGAAGGAAATTCGAGAGATTATGTTGCTTATAGACATTAGCCCCCCTGGTAGGGACAAACGTACCTTTCTGCAGATGCTCTATGATCCGGGCAATCTCCTTTGGCCGTAAATTGAAGAAAATCCAGCGGCTATATGCCTTATTCTCCTTGTTTTCGTCGGATGGCATGCTGTAACTCATGCGCGTGAAAGCCAAGAACAAAAGGGCATTCCTAGGATCGGTCAATATATATGTGGAAACGATATCTCCTCGAAAGAGGACAAGAAATTTTGGGGCTATCAGGCAAAAAGCGCACGAGAAAATGAAGTACTTTCAAGGACTGCCATAGAATGGACAGATGTTCACTAAAACGGTCATAATTTTGTCATTCGGAGTCCGTGTCGGACCCATAACTACTCAAACTGTTCGTGGCGAGCGCGTGAATCCAAAAAATACTTCCCGCTTCCGCTAGGAGGCCCGGAGTACCCTCAAATTCAGCCTTAAGCAGGACTTTTTGGCCCTGAAAGTCAAAGAACATCATTCGTTGCTGTTTTTCAGACATGTTTCTTAACCCATTGGCACTTCCTTTTGAAGGAAATTCGAGAGATTATGTTGCTTATAGACATTAGCCCCCCTGGTAGGGACAAACGTACCTTTCTGCAGATGCTCTATGATCCGGCCAATCTCATTTGGCCGTAAATTGAAGAAAATCCAACGGCTATATGCCTTATTCTCCTTGTTTTAGCCGGATGGCATTCTGTAACTCATGCACGTGAAAGCCAAGAACAAAAAGGCATTCCTGGCATCGGTCAATATATATGTGGAAACGATATCTCCTCTATAGAGGACAAGAAATTTTGGGGCAATCAGGCAAGAAGCGCACGAGAAAATGAAGTACTTTCAAGCACTGCCATAGAATGGACAGATGTTCACTAAAACGGTCATAATTTTGTCATTCGGAGTCCGTGTCGGACCCATAACTACTCAAACTGCTCGCTGCGAGCGCGCGAATCCAAAAAATACTTCCCGCTTCCGCCAGGAGGCCCAGAGTACCCTCAAATTCAGCCTTAAGCAGGACTTTTTGGCCCTGAAAGTCAAAGAACATCATTCGTCGCTGTTTTTCAGACATGTTTCTGAACCCATTGGCACTTCCTTTTGAAGGAAATTCGTGAGATTATGTTGCCTATAGACATTAGCCCCCCTGGTAGGGAGAAACGTCCCTTTCTGCAGATGCTCTATGATCCGTGCAATCTCATTTGGTCGTAAATTGAAGAAAATCCAGCGACTATATTCCTTATTCTCCTTGTTTTGGCTGGATGGCATGCTGTAACTCATGCGCGTGAAAGCCAAGAACAAAAGGGCATTCCTGGCATCGGTCAATATATATGTGGAAACGATATCTCCTCTAAAGAGGACAAGAAATTTTGGGGCAATCAGGCAAAAAGCGCACGAGAAAATGAAGTACTTTCAAGGACTGCCATAGAATGGACAGATGTTCACTAACACGGTCATAATTTTGTCATTCGGAGTCCGTGTCGGACCCATAACTACTCAAACTGCTCGCTGCGAGCACGCGAATCCAAAAAATAATCCCCGCGTGCGCCAGGAGGCCTGGAGTACCCTCAAATTCAGCCTTAAGCAGGACTTTTTGGCCCTGAAAGTCAAAGAACATCATTCGTAGCTGTTTTTCAGACAAGTTTCTGAACCCATTGGCACTTCCTTTTGAAGGAAATTCGAGAGATTATGTTCCTTATAGACATTAGCCCCCTGGTAGGGACAAACGTACCTTTCTGCAGATGCTCTATGATCCGTGGAATCTCATTTTGCTGTAAATTGAAGAAAATCCAGCGGCTATATGCCTTATTCTCCTTGTTTTGGCCAGATGGCATGCTGTAACTCATGCGCGTGAAAGCCAAGAACAAAAGGGCATTCCTGGCATCGGTCAATATATATGTGGAAACGATATCTCCTCTAAAGAGGACAAGAAATTTTGGGGCAATCTGGCAAAAGGCGCACGAGAAAATGAAGTACTTTCAAGGACTGCCATAGAATGGACAGATGTTCACTAAAACGGTCATAATTTTGTCATTCGGAGTCCGTGTCAGACCGATAACTACTCAAACTGCTCGTGGCGAGCGCGCGAATCCAAAAAATACTTCCTGCTTCCGCCTAGAGGCCCGGAGTACCCTCAAATTCAGCCTTAAGCAGGACTTTTTGGCCCTGAAAGTCAAAGAACATCATTCGTCGCTGTTTTTCAGACATGTTTCTTAACCCATTGGCACTTCCTTTTGAAGGAAATTTGAGAGATTATGTTGCTTATAGACATTAGCCCCCCTGGTAGGGACAAACGTACCTTTCTGCAGATGCTCTATTATCCGGGCAATCTCCTTTGGCCGTAAATTGAAGAAAATCCAGCGGCTATATGCCTTATTCTCCTTGTTTTCGCCGGATGGCATGCTGTAACTCATGCACGTGAAAGCCAAGAACAAAAGGGCATTCCTAGGATCGGTCAATATATATGTGGAAACGATATCTCCTCTAAAGAGGACAAGAAATTTTGGGGCTATCAGGCAAAAAGCGCACGAGAAAATGAAGTACTTTCAAGGACTTCCATAGAGTGGACAGATGTTCACTAAAACGGTCATAATTTTGTCATTCAGAGTCCGTGTCGGACCCATAACTACTCAAACTGTTCGTGGCGAGCGCGTGAATCCAAAAAATACTTCCCGCTTCCGCCAGGAGGCCCGGAGTACCCTCAAATTCAGCCTTAAAGCAGGACTTTTTGGCCCTGAAAGTCAAAGAACATCATTCGTCGCTGTTTTTCAGACATGTTTCTTAACCCATTGGCACTTCCTTTTGAAGGAAATTCGAGAGATTTTTTGCTTATAGACATTAGCCCCCCTGGTAGGGATAAACGTACCTTTCTGCAGATGCTCTATGATCCGGGCAATCTCATTTGGCCGTAAATTCAGGAAAATCCAGCGGCTATATGTCTTATTCTCCTTGTTTTGGCCGGATGGCATGCTGTAACTCATGCGCGTGAAAGCCA
>NW_021306235.1:0-1807 GCF_002162155.2 Triticum dicoccoides
AACTATGAAAATCGCTTCGGGACCCCAAAACGTTGAGTAATAGTCCACGAAACGGGTCAGAATTGGACAAAACTGTGAGAGTTGAAGACCAACACATAAACGCATCCCGGGGTTCATCAATCGTGGAAATCGCTCTGGGTCCCCAAAACGGTGAGTAATAGTCCATGAAACGGACAAGAATCGGCCAAATATGTGAGTGTTGATGATCGACACGTAAACACACCCCGAGGTTCGTCAATCGTGGAAATGACTCCAGGACCCCAAAAAGAGTAATAGTCCAAGAAACGGGCCAGAATCAGCCCGAACTATGATTGTTGATGACCGACACATAAGCGCACCTTGGAGTTCGACAGCCATGGAAATCGCTTTTGGGCCCAAAAACGGTGAGTAAGAGTCCATGAAACGGGCCAGAATCAGCCAAAACTGCAAGTGTTGATGACCAACACGTAAGCACACCTTGGGGTTCAACAACTATGAAAATCGCTTCGGGACCCCAAAACGGTGAATAATAGTCCACAAAACGGGTCAGAATTGGACAAAACCGTGAGTGTTGACGACGGACACATAAACGCACCCCGGGGTTCATCAATCGTGGAAAGCGCTTTGGGTCCCCAAAACGCTGAGTAATAGTGCTCGAAACCGCGAGTAATAGCCCATGAAACGAAAATCGCTTTGGGACCCCAAAACGGTGAGTAATAGTCCATGAAACGGGCAGGAAACGGCCGAAACCGCGAGTGTTGATGATCGACACGTAAGCGCACCTTGGAGTTCGATAACCATGGAAATCACTCAGGGACCCCGGAATGGTGAGTAATAGTGCATGGAGCGGGCCAGAATCGGCCAAAACTACGAGTGTTGATGATCAACACGTATACACACCTTGGGGTTCAACAACTATGGAAATCGCTTCGGGACCCGAAAACGATGAGTAATAGTCCATGAAACGGGTCAGAATTGGACAAAACTGTGAGTGTTGACAACTGACACATAAACGCACCCCGGGGTTCATCAATCGTGGAAATCGCTCTGGGTCCCCAAAACGGCGAGTAATAGTCCACGAAACGGACAAGAATCGGCCAAATATGTGAGTGTTGATGATCGACACGTAAACGCACCCCGAGGTTCGTCAATCGTGGAAATGACTCCGGGACCCCAAAACAGAGTAATAGTCCAAGAAACGGGCCAGAATCAGCCCGAACTGTGATTGTTGATGACCGACACGTAAGCGCACCTTGGAGTTCGACAACCATGGAAATCGCTTTGGGGCCCAAAAACGGTGAGTAATAGACCATGAAACGGGCCAGAATCGGCCACAACTGCAAGTGTTGATGACCAACACGTAAGCACACCTTGGGGTTCAAGAACTATGAAAATCGCTTCGGGACCCCAAAACGTTGAGTAATAGTCCACGAAACGGGTCAGAATTGGACAAAACTGTGAGAGTTGAAGACCAACACATAAACGCATCCCGGGGTTCATCAATCGTGGAAATCGCTCTGGGTCCCCAAAACGGTGAGTAATAGTCCATGAAACGGACAAGAATCGGCCAAATATGTGAGTGTTGATGATCGACACGTAAACACACCCCGAGGTTCGTCAATCGTGGAAATGACTCCAGGACCCCAAAAAGAGTAATAGTCCAAGAAACGGGCCAGAATCAGCCCGAACTATGATTGTTGATGACCGACACATAAGCGCACCTTGGAGTTCGACAGCCATGGAAATCGCTTTTGGGCCCAAAAACGGTGAGTAAGAGTCCATGAAACGGGCCAGAATCAGCCAAAACTGCAAGTGTTGATGACCAACA
>NW_021306236.1:0-902 GCF_002162155.2 Triticum dicoccoides
TTTTAGGTTGCGGCCAACTCTCAGTAGCTTCAATCTTGGCTTTATCAACTTCAATTCCCTGTGGAGTAACAACATAGCCAAGAAAATGATGAGGACATCAATACAATTGTTACATCCACAGCCCCTGCTGCTATACATACTGGACCAATTACTAGAGCTCGTGCACGCCAACTAAATTACCAGGTACTTTCATTTCTTGGTAATGATTCTAATGTTCATGAGAATATGATGCTGCCTAAATTGTATACATTTGTTTTGCTTACAAATGAAGGGCCTAGCTTGGAGAAGGATGAACATTGGAGCAAGAACAAGCATGGAGATGATGGCATGCGCAAGGGGAACAAGAACGGAGTTACAAGTGATGATTTCAGGACTTTGAAGCCACCATAATGGGTGCATGAAGCCTTGGACGAAATATACAAGATGTCACTTCATAAATTTCATCCCGAGGTTATTTTAGGTGCTGCGTCACCTTATTATTGGGCCAGGCCCATGTAATTCCGAAATACATAAGTATAGGCTATTTTTAGGTCCGTATGTGTGGGGAAACAAGAGATAGGGTTGATTTCGGACCCCTCCACCAAGGGCCACGAAATTCCCCCCTCTTCCTCCATATATATAGCCCTTAGGGCATCGTTTAGACTTTGGGTTTTGTTTAGATTAAAAGTTCGCCATAGCTGCAACTTCGCGTACTTCGTTTGTGTTCAACGACCAGACAAAGGCGTCACAGAACCCCACCTTGATCAATAAAGCTTTCATCTTAAATTCGCAATATCCAGATTGCAATCTTAGTTTCTTGCTTGTTCTTCGTTTGCTCGCAGGAAACAGACCCTCGTGGTCAGGTTGATCGTGCTCTGGCGTGGTCAATAACCTCTCGGAGTTGGTTTAGCGACTGCTAAGGC
>NW_021306237.1:0-1136 GCF_002162155.2 Triticum dicoccoides
CATCGAACGTGTCGGTCATCAGCGAGTGAATCCAGGCTGTAGCACTGGGCTAGCAGGACTCCGGTGAACCGGGCTGTAGCGGGCTAACAGGACTCCGGTATTCATCGCGTGACATTTCCCCGAAGGGACAGACACAGGAACGAAGAAGGACACATGCCGGCCAGCCTAAGTGTTCCAGAGCAGTAGCAAGCTACCAAGGCTCAATGGAAACACTAGGAGACATTTCCCGGTAAGAGAGGCTACTAAAGATAAACAACTAGATGGTCAGATCCCACACATACCAAGCATTTCAATAACATACACACAATATGCTCGATATGTGCAAATACAACATGGCATCACAACATGACTCTACGACTCAAGTATTTAATCAATAGGCTCCGAGGAGCGAGATATTACAAACATGGGTCTCATGACCCAACACTCAGAGCATACAAGTCAAAGCACAAGCGGAAGCTATCATGTCTGGGTATAGACATCTATAAATGAAAAAGGCTGAGAAGCCTGACTATCTACCAGATCCTGCCGAGGGCACAAGATCGTAGCTGAGGTAACAAGCTAAACGTCGAAGTCCACGCGAAACTACTAGTGAGACCGAAGTCTCTCTGCAAAAACATAAAATAGGCAAACGTGAGTACAAATGTACCCAGCAAGACTTACATCAGAACTATCTACATATGCATCATTATCAACAAAGGGGATGGTGGGGTTTAACTGCATCAAGCCAGCTTTGACTCGGTGGCTATCCTAAACTACGACTGCAAGTAACTCTTTTGAGGTGGTGCACACGAGTCCACATATTCACCATATCAATACACCACTATGGATCCGCTCCCGTCTCCCTACGAGAACGCCATCCATAGCACTCACGCTTATCTTGCGTATTTTAGAGTATCCACTTTCACTTGTCTATGAACTGATATAAGCAACCCAGAAGTCCTTTTCCGCGGACACGGCTATTCGAATAGATGATGTTAACCCTGCAGGGGTGTACTTCTTCATACATGTTTCCACCACTTAGCGTCTGCACACGACATGTGCTCGGCAGACTTCAAGCGAAAGCCGACGTGGGTGTAGACCACGACCTACCTAAACACTCAAGTCTCTAGTCCAGGTTTATCGCCTATTCGGGTTCC
>NW_021306238.1:0-1026 GCF_002162155.2 Triticum dicoccoides
TCTACAGGGCATTATAAATTAATAAAAAATTCAAAAAAAAACCTTGGAAACCCACCTTTGTTTGTGCAATAGATCATGTGTGCCAAAGTTGAGGTCATTTGTAGGTGGTCAAAAAATGACCGCATTCCGGAGGGGCCATTTGATCTAACTTAAGCCAGTTTTTGAAAAAAAACGTGATTTTTCTCCACCACCTCCAAATGACACAAGCTTTCTTGAACATGGTGACCCACATGTGCCAATCATGGCTATGCAAGAAAATTTGGAAAAAGAATATTTTACAATGCCCCCCGGAGGTATAGACCGTTGTTTTGACCAGTCAGTCTAGAGGGCATTATAAATTAATAAAAAATTCAAAAAATATAAAACCTTGGAAACCCACCTTTATTTGTGCAATATATCATGTGTGCCAAAGTTGAGGTCATTTGGAGGTGGTCGAAAAAATGACCGCATTCCGGAGGGGCATTTGGTCACTTAAGCCAGTTTTTGAAAAAAAATGTGATTTTCCCCACCACCTCCAAATCACACAAACTTTCTTGAACATGCTGACCCACATGTGCCAATCATGGCTATGAAAGAAATTTTGGAAAAATAATATTTTACAATGCCTACTGAGGTATAGACTGATGTTTTGACAAGTGCCTACTAAGGTATAGACTGATGTTTTGACCAGTCAGTCTAGAGGGCATTATAAATTAATAAAAAATTCAAAAAATTATAAAACCTTGGAAACCCACCTTTGTTTGTGCAATAGATAATGTGTGCCAAAGTTGAGGTCATTTGGAGGTGGTCGAAAAAATGACAGCATTCCGGAGGGGCCATTTGGTCTAACTTAAGCCAGTTTTTGAAAAAATGTGATTTTCCCCACCACCTCCAAATCACACAAGCTTTCTTGAACATGGTGACCCACATGTGCCAATCATGGCTATGAAAGAAAATTTGGAAAAAGAATATTTTACAATGCCCCCCGGAGGTATAGACCGATGTTTTGACCAGTCAGTCTAGAGGGCATTATAAATTAATAAAAAA
>NW_021306239.1:0-1465 GCF_002162155.2 Triticum dicoccoides
TCTCTCTCTCTCTCTGGGAGCCCTCTCTTTGTGTGTCACCGTGAAAGAGTGTCTGCTGGTGCTGACACGTAGTTGGCGCCCTCGTTCACGTGAGATTTTTGCCTATTTTATTAGAAAAGGAGATTCCTATCAACATAGAGTGAGAGAGATGGCACATGGGAGGGAAAACGGAAATTTTTGAACAAAGGAACGGAGGGCCCTTTCTCTCTATCTTGTCTCTTCGTGTGTCACTGTGAGCAGTGTGTAGTGCTGACACTTAATTGGCACTGGGTCTATTTGACTGAAAAAGGAAATTCCTATCTACATATAGTGATAAGGCACATGGGAGGGGCAAAGGAAAATTCCGCACAAAGGAATGGAGGATCCTCTACACTACACTACCTGCATCGGATCGGTGAGCATGCGGACCGCTGGATCATGTCGCACGTAGCCGTTGCATCCGCATCATCGGACCGAAAGATTCGTCGGGGTGCACGATCTGGCGAGTGAACGAGGAGAAAGAGAGAAAGAGATAAGCTATGAGATGCCTCACGTGTGGGGCACGCATGAGCGGTGCATGAAGAGCGTGCGGGAGATGACCGACCAAGGCTGAGATTGGTCAGCCGATTTGGACCTTTTCTGGATTCACTACACACGGACATGAATAAGGGAGTGTCATGTCTTCTTGTATCATGTAGGATTACCAAACTATAGGAAGAGTGTTTGATAGCACAAGGAAAAACAAAGGATTTCAACCAAAAGGTTTATGTGTATGAAAATTTACCTTCAAAATATAATACAAATGAATTTTATACAAGTATTCGTAAGAATACCAGTCTAATGAATCAAGACGACCACCGTAAGAAAAAATCATATGCGATGTATGTGGTTTTCTTCTACTATTGTGTAGGTCTTGATAGATAAAATCAGCGGCACATCAATATGTATGTACCCCATCCGTAACTTAATATAAGACATTTTTTTTGAAAAACTTCCAATCTATTCATTTTCAATCATGGCAGCACAATAAACATCAGAAACAATAAAAATTGCATCCAGGTTCGTAGACCATTTAGCGCCGACTTCAAGCACTGAAACGAGCCGGAGGGGCGCCGCCGTCATCGCCCCTCCCACGTCGAAGCCGGGCGAAATTAGTTGTAGTAGACAATCGGGAAGTCGTCGTGCTAAGGCCTCATAGGACCAACACACTAGAGCAGCAACCGTTGCCGATGAAAAGACGCGTAGATCGGAAGGATTCAATCTAAAGACACACGAACCAAGACCAGATCCGAGTAGATCCACCAAAGACAAGCACCGATCAAATCCCGCGAGATCCATCGGACACACACCTCCACATGCCCTCCGATGATGCTAGATACACCACCGGAACGGGGGCTAGACGGGAAGAATCTTATTCCGTCTTCAGGAAGCCGCCGTCGTCTCGCCTTACTGAGCCTGACACAAACCTAACAAAACTAAAAAAAAA
>NW_021306240.1:0-1431 GCF_002162155.2 Triticum dicoccoides
AGTCTGCTTGCAATAGAAGCACTCAGTTTCAGGCTTAGGTCCAGGTTTGGGTTTCTTCTCTTGAGTAGCAACTTGCTTGCCATTCTTTTTGAAGTTCCCCTTCTTCTTCCCTTTGCCCTTTTTCTTGAAACTAGTGGTCTTGTTGACCATCAACACTTGATGCTCCTTCTTGATTTCTACCTCCGCAGCTTTCAGCATTGCGAAGAGCTCGGGAATAGTCTTATTCATCCCTTGCATATTATAGTTCATCACGAAGCTCTTGTAGCTTGGTGGCAGTGATTGGAGAATTCTGTCAATGACGCAATCATCTGGAAGATTAACTCCCAACTGAATCAAGTGATTATTATACCCAGACATTTTGAGTATATGCTCACTGACAGAACTGTTCTCCTCCATCTTGCAGCTATAGAACTTATTGGAGACTTCATATCTCTCAATCTGGGCATTTGCTTGAAATATTAACTTCAACTCCTGGAACATCTCATATGCTTCATGACGTTCAAAACATCGTTGAAGTCCCGATTCTAAGCCGTAAAGCATGGCACACTGAACTATTGAGTAGTCATCAGCTTTGCTCTGCCAGACGTTCATAACATCTGGCGTTGCTCCTGCAGCAGGCCTGGCACCCAGCGGTGCTTCCAGGACGTAATTCTTCTGTGCAGCAATGAGGATAATCCTCAAGTTACGGACCCAGTCCGTGTAATTTCTACCATCATCTTTCAACTTTGCTTTCTCAAGGAACGCATTAAAATTCAACGGAACAACAGCACGAGCCATCTATCTACAAACAAGCATAAACAAGCAAGATACTTATCAGGTACTAAGTTTCATGATAAATTTAAGTTCAGTTAATTTACTTAAAGAACTCCCACTTAGATAGACATCCCTCTAATCCTCTAAGTGATTACGTGATCCAAATCAACTAAACCATGTCCGATCATCACGTGAGATGGAGTAGTTTCATTGGTGAACATCATTATGTTGATCATATCTACTATATGATTCACGCTCGTGAAGGAAATATGCACTAGAGGCAATAATAAAGTTATTATTTATTTCCTTATAATCATGATAAATGTTTATTATTCATGCTAGAATTGTATTTACCGGAAACATAATACATGTGTGAATACATAGACAAACAGAGTGTCACTAGTATGCCTCTACTTGACTAGCTCGTTAATCAAAGATGGTTATGTTTCCTAACCATGAACAATGAGTTGTTATTTGATTAACGAGGTCACATCATTAGTAGAATGATCTGATTGACATGACCCATTCCATTAGCTTAGCACCCGATCGTTTAGTATGTTGCTATTGCTTTCTTCATGACTTATACATGTTCCTATGACTATGAGATTATGCAACTCCCGTTTACCGGAGGAACACTTTGGGTACTACCAAACGTCACAACGTAACTGGGTGATTATA
>NW_021306241.1:0-704 GCF_002162155.2 Triticum dicoccoides
TCCTCAAAGAAGTCCAAGGAAATGTTCCTCTTAGTCTCTGAAAATATTGCAAAGAGGTAAAACTCAAAACAATATTTTTGGTATCTCAGAGTTAATTATTTTGGGCCTTTGAATTAAATAAATAGCTATTTGCATTGGATATATATTTGATATATAAATAATATATGTCCAATAATTACTGGAACATTTTATGTGGTTTGGTATATTTTAGTTCTAGCCACATAACTATTTTCAGGATTTTATAAAATGGTTTAGTATATTACTAAACTAAAACAACACAGAACAAAATAGATAAACAAAAACAAAAATAGAAAGAGCAGAGGACTACCTGGCGCTCACCTCAGCCCACCTGGCCCAGCTCCTCCAGCCGGCCCAGCCCACCGCCGCTTCTCCCCCTGTCGTCTTCCTCCCCCTCGCCCCGAAGCTGCTCGGTGGCGCGCGCGGCCACGTGCCCCGGCCACCTCCTCCCTGCCTGGCTGCCTCCTCCTCTCCTGGACGTCTCCCGCAGCTCCACGCCACCCCCTGGAACCCCCTCGCACTCTCTCTCTCGACCCCTTCCCCCTCCTTTGCTCTCTCTCTCGCGCAGCCCGAGCGGAGCTCATCGCCGCCGCTCGCCGTTGCCGCACCCAGAGCCTCCCCCTCGACCCTCGGCGTGCCCAGTAGCTCGGCTACCTCGCCCTCATCCTCTCCGACGAGTCAAGCGA
>NW_021306242.1:0-1538 GCF_002162155.2 Triticum dicoccoides
CACTTCATAAATTTCGTCCCGAGGCTATTTTAGGTGCTACGTCACCTTATTATTGGGCCAGGCCCATGTAATTTCGAAATACATAAGTATAGGCTATTTTTAGAGTCCGTATGTGTGGGGAAACAAGAGATAGGGTTGATTTCGGACCCCTCCACCAAGGGCCACGAAATTCCCCCCTCTTCCTCCATATATACAGCCCTTAGGGCATCGTTTAGACTTTGGGTTTTGTTTAGATTAAAAGTTCGCCATAGCTGCAACTTCGCGTACTTCGTTTGTGTTCAACGACCAGACAAAGGCGTCACAGAACCCCACCTTGATCAATAAAGCTTTCATCTTATATTCGCAATATCCAGATTGCAATCTTAGTTTCTTGCTTGTTCTTCGTTTGCTCGCAGGAAACAGACCCTCGTGGTCAGGTTGATCGTGCTCTGGCGTGGTCAATAACCTCTCGGAGTTGGTTTAGCGATTGCTAAGGCGCGACGTGCTCGCACGTTCGTAGTCGGATCGTCAAAGTCGACTTCCACCAAAGCGATATCCATCATCTCATCGAAAGACGGGACACCTTTGCCTCTATCACCTCCATCCGGTGCCACCTCCAGCCGTGATACAAGAAAACAGGCACAACCACCATTATCTGCAAAGAGCGCACCTGCGGGGCCTGCACAGCGTTGTTCTTCTTCCATGGCATCAACAGGGCACACAAGTGATATTATTTGTCGTCGTTGTAAGGGAGGAGGTCATTATGCGAGAGAATGCAAATCTCCGCGTGTGATGATTGCTACCGCGGATGGTGGATATGAGTCCGCTAGTGACTATGATGAGGAGACTTTGGCTCTTATTACACGTGAAGAACAAGGTGGAGATAATTCTGGTCATGAGACGCAATACATGGCTCCTGAAGACGCTGACAGGTATGAATGTTTAGTTGCTCAACGTGTTTTGAGTGTGCAGATCACACAAGCTGAGCAAAATCAGAGGCACAATTTGTTCCATACCAAGGGAGTTGTGAAGGAACGTTCTGTGCGCGTCATCATAGACGGAGGGAGCTGCAACAACTTGGCTAGCATGGAGATGGTGGAGAAGCTTTCTCTCACCACAAGGCCACATCCACATCCTTACTACATCCAATGGTTCAACAACAACGGCAAGGTTAAGGTAACACGTACTGTTCGTGTGCATTTTAGTATCTCTACATATGCTGATTATGTTGATTGTGATGTGGTACCTATGCAAGCATGTTCCTTATTACTTGGTAGACCATGGCAATTTGATAAAAATTCTGTACACCATGGTAGAAACAATCACTATACTCTTGTTCATAAGGATAAAAATATTACTTTGCTTCCTATGACTCCTGATTCCATTTTGAAAGATGATATTAATAGAGCTAATAAAGCAAAACAGGAGACGAATAAGAGTGAAAATCAGATTGTGGCAAAAGAATTTGAGCAACAAATGAAGCCTAATAATAAACCATCTAGTGTTGCTTCTGAAATTAAATTGAAAAGTGCATGTTTATTTGCCACCAAATCTGATAT
>NW_021306243.1:0-3009 GCF_002162155.2 Triticum dicoccoides
TTAAAAAACCAACTAGCTACCCTGTTGTAGACAAGATTAGTGCGCCGAATCCTGTCTATTGCCATACATGCACGTTAACATACACGACAACTTGATTAGTGCGCACAATCCCACCTCAAGAGGCGCCACCGGGTGGTGCCCCAGCAACTAGTCCAACACAATAAGGTGCGGGAGAATAGCGCCTCCTCGCGTGTTCTAGCTCTTCGGTTTTTGTTGTTCGAGTGACAGAGAAAAAACTGAGAGGGTAAAAAGGGATGTAGGCAGGTTAAAAAAGGGCACAACCACTACTGACCGGGACGAAGGGCAAGACCTAGCCCCGAGCCCCTTCTCTCCTGCCGACACCTCCTCTCCTCTCCCTCGACCATCCTCGCGCCACCACCTCCATTCTTCATCTGCCTCTGCGCCTGCATCGCGCTCCTCCTCTTCCCCGTGCCATCGGCCTCCCTTCTCTGTGTCTCTCCTCAAATCCTCATCGGTCATCACTCCAAATCACGAATCTCCTATTAGAATAACTCCGGAGGCGCATAGTCGATCATCTGAGGACCAAGCAATCACATGAGCACGACACCGAGATTTGTTAACAAGTTCACCGATATGGCTATTGAAGGAAATATGCCCTAGAGGCAATAATAAAGTTATTATTTATTTCCTCATATCATGATAAATGTTTATTATTCATGCTAGAATTGTATTAACCGGAAACATGATACACGTGTGAATACATAGACAAACATAAAGTAACTAGTATGCCTCTACTTGACTAGCTCATTAATCAAAGATGGTTATGTTTCCTAACCATAGACATGTGTTGTCATTTGATTAATGGGATCACATCATTAGGAGAATGATGTGATTGACATGACCCATTCTGTTAGCCTAGCACTTGATCGTTTAGTATGTTGCTATTGCTTTCTTCATGACTTATACAAAGTTCCTGCAACTATGAGATTGTGCAACTCCCGTTTACCGGAAGAACACTTTGTGTGCTACCAAACGTCACAACATAACTGTGTGATTATAAAGGTGCTCTACAGGTGTTTCTGAAGGTACATGTTGGGTTGGCATAATTCGAGATTAGGTTTTGTCACTCCGATTGTCGGAGAGGTATCTCTGGGCCCTCCCGGTAATACTCATCACCTAAGCCTTGCAAGCATTGTAACTAATGAGTTAGTTATAAGATGATGTGTTACAGAACGAGTAAAGAGACTTGCCAGTAATGAGATTGAACTAGGTATTGGATACCGACGATCAAATCTCGGGCAAGTAACATACCGATGACAAAGGGAACAACGTATGTTGTTATGCGGTTTGACCGATAAAGATCTTCGTAGAATATGTAGGAACCAATATGGGCATCCAGGTTCTGCTATTGGTTATTGACCGAGAATAGTTCTAGGTCATGTCTACACTCGAACCCGCAGGGTCCGCACGCTTAACGTTACGATGACAGTTTTATTATGAGTTTACAAGTTTTGATGTACCGAAGTTTGTTCAGAGTCCCGGATGTGATCACGGACATGACGAGGAGTCTCAAAATGGTCGAGACATAAAGATTGATATATTGGACAACTATATTCGGACACCGGAAGTGTTCCGGGTGATTTCGGAGAAAACCGGAGTGCCGGAGGGTTACCGGACCCCCCGGAGAGTTAATGGGCCACATGGCCCTTGGTGGAAAGAGAGAGGGGCGGCCAGGAAAGGCCGCGCGCCCCCTCTCCCGCTGGTCCGAATTGGAGTAGGAGGGGGGGGGGGGCTGCGCCCCCCTCTTTCCTTCCCCTCCTCTCCCCCTTCCTTCCCCTCCTAGTAGGAGTAGGAAAGGAGGAGTCCTACTCCTACTAGGAGGAGGACTCCTCCTCCTGGCGCGCCCAACAAGGGTCGGCCGGCCTCCCCCTCCCTCCTTTATATACGAGGGCAGGGGGCACCCCATAGACACACAAGTTGATCTACGGATCGTTCCTTAGCCGTGTGCGGTGCCCCCCTCCACCATATTCCACCTCGGTCATATCGTCGCGGAGTTTAGGCGAAGCCCTGCACCGGTAGAACATCATCATCGTCACCACGCCGTCGTGCTGACGGAACTCATCCCCGAAGCTTTGCTGGATCGGAGCCCAGGGATAGTCATCGAGCTGAACGTGCGCTGAACTCGGAGGTGCCGTACGTTCGGTGCTTGGATCGGTCGGATCGTGAAGACGTACGACTACATCAACCGCGTTGTCATAACGCTTCCGCTTACGGTCTATGAGGGTACGTGGACGTACACTCTCCCCTCTCGTTGCTATGCATCACCATGATCTTGCGTGTGCGTAGGAATTTTTTTGAAATTACTACGTTCCCCTACAGTGGCATCCGAGCCTGGTTTTATGCCTTGATGTTATATGCACGAGTAGAACACAAGTGAGTTGTGGGCGATACAAGTCATACTGCTTACCAGCATGTCATACTTTGGTTCGCGGTATTGTGAGATGAAGCGGCCCGGACCGACATTACGCGTATGCTTACGCGAGACTGGTTTCACCGTTACGAGCACTCGTGCTTAAAGGTGGCTGGCGGGTGTCTGTCTCTCTCACTTTAGCTGAATCGAGTGTGGCTACGCCCAGTCCTTGTGAAGGTTAAAATAGCACCAACTTGACAAACTATCGTTGTGGTTTTTATGCGTAGGTAAGAACGGTTCTTGCTAAAAGCCCGTAGCAGCCATGTAAAATTTGCAACAACAAAGTAGAGGACGTCTAACTTGTTTTTGAAGGGCATGTTGTGATGTGATATGGTCAAGACGTGATGCTATATTTTATTGGATGAGATGATCATGTTTTGTAACCGAAGTTATCGGCAACTGGCAGGAGCCATATGGTTGTCGCTTTATTGTATGAAATGCAAACGCCCTGTAATTGCTTTATTTTATCACTAAGCGGTAGCGATAGTCGTAGAAGCAATAGTTGGCGAGACGACAACGATGCTACGATGGAGATCAAGGTGTCGCGCCGGTGACGATGGTGATCATGATGGTGCTTC
>NW_021306244.1:0-2119 GCF_002162155.2 Triticum dicoccoides
GATGAGTGGACCTGGATGGAGCCTTTCAATCAGCCGACTAAAGTATTCTAGCATGTCGCGGTCTCCAGCTATGACATCGAGGTTGTCAACACCGACGGCTTGACGTGGGTTATGTCACAGATTAAGTTGCCCACCCCAAACCCTTAGGGTTTGACAGCCGTCGATCTCATCGATGGCCCTGCCATTTATCTCCTACGTCTCCTTATGAACAATTTGCCATCCTTCATCGCCATGGAGCCCCTTTTGTCATTTCTAAAGGACACGTTCTGCAACGCTGGCTTGGGACCTCAGCTGGCAAGTCAGACCTCATCGACGACGACCACGAGGAGGAGCCAATCTGTGACAAGTGAGGAAACCCATGATTTGTTTTCTCGAACCCCTTTTGTAGTGAGAACCTGTCCAGTATTTATTGCTTTATTTAGTTGTTTGCATTATGCCTTGTTTATTTCTACGGTTCATGGTTGTTCAGTTGTTTGTAGTTAGCATATGTCCAGTTTCAATTGCCATCTTTGGTTGTTCATAGTATGCCTTGTTTATTTCAGCTATTAACAATATGATGTTCTATATGTGCTAGTATGAATTGTGTAGTTCAATTTCATATAACAATAGCTCTATGAATGACTATATTTGGTTGTTGTTAAGCATGTTGTACTCCCTTCGAATATTTTTGGTTTGCATATAAGATTTGTCTGAAGTGAACCTCGTAAAGTTTGACCAACTTTATAGAACAAAGTACCAACATTCACAATATGAAATAAATATCAGTACATGTGTCATGATTTAAATTTTCATATTGTATAACTTTAGCATGGTAGACGTTGATATTTTTTCATATAAATAAGGTCAAATTTTATGAAGTTTGACTTCAAACAATTCTTATATGCACAGTAAAAAGGACCGGAGGGAGTATTTAACATGCCTTTCCATTTGATTTAGCAACGACATTGTTTGGATACTCTAACTTAGCTAGAAGTTAGAGTTAGTTTCTAGCTCATGACAGTTAAAAGGGAGAGAGAGATATTGGTGGAATAGTTGATTGTATTGCTTTAGCCTCTGGGCATATATATAGGAGTACATGGTCATCTTGGAGTACACAAGGTAGAATAAATCCTACGCTATCCTACGTTTCCTAAATAACAATGATACTCAACAATGACTAACCCTGAACTAACTCCAGCCAAATAGGTGTTTGGATGGCAGTGTTAAATTGACAATAAATCACTACTGCAGGATGCTGCTAACGTGACACTACGATCAGAGACCCTTCGACGAAACTATGTGTGATGCAATAATCGCACACGGTGGTGTAAAAAACCCATCAAAAAGGTGCAAAACCTTTGCGATGGCCGATGCATCAAACACGGTTCTGATTTTAATTGCATGTGTGATGTAGGGCACATGGTTCAGTTCAATTAACTGTTTGCGATGAGGAGGAACAAAAGATACAGGCAGCCCGATGAAGGTGTGTGCAATATACAACATATAGTTCACTCGGATGAACTGTTTGTGATTAGGAAACACAAAAGAAATGGTCAGCCAGATCAAGTTGTGTGCGATATACGACATGCGGTTCACTCAGATGAACTATTTGCTTTGAGCCAAGAGAACAGAAACGGTTCAATATAACAAGATGCGTGTGATACGCGACAAACAGGTCTGTAATGGGAAACGTGTGGGAAGACCTATAACAACATAGACGATTCCTGTTAACAAACTGCGTGTGTTGTGAGCAAACGATTGCTGGTATACAATTGTGAGTGATTGATGAAAACATCACCGACGGCTTCCATTGTTTAGTCCGTGTGCAATGTGATTTTCTTTCTCCGCACAACATCTACGCTTTGTCTACAGAGCATCAACATATATACTTAAAAAGACAACATTGCATAACCAAATTAAGCATACAATTACACAAGTGACGACACACATAACATTTCCACACACCAAAGTAAGTAATTACATGCATACTAAACTAGGAGAAACGAGGATCTAATCATCTACTTATTGTTGCGACGACGCTTGCTATTGCTCTACTTCTGGCTGGATCCCTGGCCGTTTTGGGAAGGAGGCACTTCCTCATGGCAACGATCTGCATGTACATGTCGTAGCTCATGTACGC
>NW_021306245.1:0-1385 GCF_002162155.2 Triticum dicoccoides
TGGGATTCAACAACTATGGAAATCACTTCGGGACACCAAAACGGTGAGTAATAGTCCACTAAACGGGTCAGAATTGGCCAAAACTTTGAGTGTTGACGACGGACACGTAAACTCAACCTGGGGATCTTCAATCGTGGAAATCGCTCTGGGTCCCCAAAACGGTGAGTAATAGTGCACGAAACAGACCAGAATCGGCCAAAATTGTGAGTGCTGATGACCGACACGTAAACGCACCCAGGGGTTCGTCAATCGTGGAAATCACTTCGGGAACCCAAAACTGAGTAATAGTCCAAGAAATGGGCCAAAATCGGCCCAGACTGCGATTCTTGACGACCAACACGTAAGCACAACTTGGGGTTCGACAACCATGGAAGTCTCTTTAGGACCCCAAAACAGTGAGTAATAGGCCATGAAATAGGCGAGAATTGGCCAAAACTGCGAGTGTTGATGACCGACACGTAAGCGCACCTCGGGGTTCAACAACTATGGAAATCGCTTCGGTACACCAAAACGACGAGTAATAGTCCACGAAACGGGTCAGAATTGGTCAAAACTTTGAGTGTTGACGACGGACACGTAAACGCACCCCGGGGATCGTCAATCGTGGAAATCGCTCTGGGACCCCAAAACAGTGAGTAATAGTACACGAAACGGACCAGAATCGGCAAAAATAGTGAGTGCTGATGACCGACACTTAAACGCACCCTGGGGTTCCTTAATCATGGAAATCACTCCGAGACCTCAAAACAGTGAGTAATAGGCCATGAAACGGGGCAGAATCGACAAAAACTGTGAGTGTTGCTGACCGGCACATAAACGCACCCCGGGGTTAAGTTCGTTAATCGTGGAAATCACTCTGGGACCACAAGACAGTGAGTAATAGTCCACGAAACGGGCTAGAATCGGCCCAGACTGCGAGTCTTGACGACCAACACATAAGCACACCATGGGGTCCGACAACCATGGAAATCACTTCGGGACCCCAAAACAGTGAGTAATAGTCCATGAAAGAGCCCAGAATCGGCCAAAACTGCGAGTGTTGATGACCGACACGTAAGCGCACCTTGGGATTCAACAACTATGGAAATCACTTCGGGACACCAAAACGGTGAGTAATAGTCCACTAAACGGGTCAGAATTGGCCAAAACTTTGAGTGTTGACGACGGACACGTAAACTCAACCTGGGGATCTTCAATCGTGGAAATCGCTCTGGGTCCCCAAAACGGTGAGTAATAGTGCACGAAACAGACCAGAATCGGCCAAAATTGTGAGTGCTGATGACCGACACGTAAACGCACCCAGGGGTTCGTCAATCGTGGAAATCACTTCGGGAACCCAAAACTGAGTAATAGTCCAAGAAATGGGCCAAAATCGGCCCAGACTG
>NW_021306246.1:0-1194 GCF_002162155.2 Triticum dicoccoides
TGGGGATATGCTTTAGAGACGGCCGCATTCACGTTAAATAGGGCACCATCAAAATCCGTTGAGACGACGCCTTATGAACTGTGGTTTGGCAAGAAACCAAAGTTGTCGTTTCTTAAAGTTTGGGGCTGCGATGCTTATGTGAAAAAGCTTCAACCTGATAAGCTCGAACCCAAATCGGAGAAATGTGTCTTCATAGGATACCCAAAGGAAACTGTTGGGTACACCTTCTATCACAGATCCGAAGGCAAAACATTCGTTGCTAAGAATGGATCATTTCTAGAGAAGGAGTTTCTCTCGAAAGAAGTGAATGGAAGGAAAGTAGAACTTGACGAGGTAACTGTACCTGCTCCCTTACTGGGAAGTAGTCCATCACAGAAAACTGTTTCAGTGACACCTACACCAGTTAGTGAGGAAGCCAATGATAATGATCATGAAACTTCAGATCAAGATACTACAGAACCGCGTAGATCAACCAGAGTAAGATCCGCACCAGAGTGGTACGGTAATCCTGTTCTGGAGGTCATGCTACTAGATCATGATGAACCTACGAACTATGAAGAAGCGATGGTGAGCCCAGATTCCGTAAAGTGGCTTGAAGCCATGAAATCTGAGATGGGATCCATGTATGAGAACAAAGTATGGACTTTGGTTGACTTGCCCGATGATCGGCAAGCAATTGAGAATAAATGGATTTTTAAGAAGAAGACTGACGCTGATGGTAATGTTACTGTCTACAAAGCTCGACTTGTCGCAAAAAGTTTTCGGCAAGTTCAAGGAATTGACTACGATGAGACCTTCTCACCCGTAGCGATGCTTAAGTCCGTCCGAATCATGTTAGCAATTGCCGCATTTTATGATTATGAAATTTGGCAAATGGATGTCAAAACTGCATTCCTGAATGGATTTCTAGAAGAAGAGTTGTATATGATGCAACCAGAAGGTTTTGTCGATCCAAAGGGAGCTAACAAAGTGTGCAAGCTCCAGCGATCCATTTATGGACTGGTGCAAGCCTCTCGGAGTTGGAATAAACGTTTTGATAGTGTGATCAAAGCATTTGGTTTTATACAGACTTTCGGAGAAGCCTGTATTTACAAGAAAGTGAGTGGGAGCTCTGTAGCATTTCTGATATTATATGTGGATGACATATTACTGATTGGAAATGATATAGAATTTCTGGATAGCATAAAGGGATAC
>NW_021306247.1:0-1013 GCF_002162155.2 Triticum dicoccoides
CGATGCTTATGTGAAAAAGGTTTCATCCTGATAAGCTCGAACCCAAATCGGAGAAGTGCGTCTTCATACCCAAAGGAAATTGTTGGGTACACCTTCTATCACAGATCCGAAGGCAAGACATTCGTTGCTAAAATGGATCCTTTCCAGAGAAGGAGTTTCTCTCGAAAGAAGTGAGTGGGAGGAGAGTAGAACTTGATGAGGTAATTATACCTTCTCCCTTATTGGAAAGTAGTTCATCACAGAAATCAGTTCCAGTGATTCCTACACCAATAAGTGAGGAAGTTAATGATGATGATCATCAAACTTCAGATCAAGTTACTACCAAACCGCGTAGATCAACCAGAGTAAGATCCGCACCAGAGTGGTACGGTAATCCTGTTCTGGAGGTCATGCTACTAGATCATGATGAACCTACGAACTATGAAGAAGCGATGGTGAGCCCAGATTCCGTAAAGTGGCTTGAAGCCATGAAATCTGAGATGGGATCCATGTATGAGAACAAAGTATGGACTTTGGTTGACTTGCCCGATGATCGGCAAGCAATTGAGAATAAATGGATTTTTAAGAAGAAGACTGACGCTGATGGTAATGTTACTGTCTACAAAGCTAGACTTGTCGAAAAAGGTTTTTGACAAAGTTCAAGGTGTTGAATACGATGAGATTTTCTTACTCGTATCGATGCTTAAAAGTCTGTCCGAATCATGTTAGCAATTGCCGCATTTTATGATTATGAAATTTGGCAGATGGATGTCAAAACTGCATTCCTGAATGGATTTCTGGAAGAAGAGTTGTATATGATGCAACCGGAAGGTTTTGTCGATCCAAAGGGAGCTAACAAAGTGTGCAAGCTCCAGCGATCCATTTATGGACTGGTGCAAGAATCTCGGAGTTGGAATATACGCTTTGATAAGTTGATCAAAGCATATAGTTATTGTACAGACTTACAGTGAAGCCTGTATTTACAAGAAAGTGAGTGGGAGCACTACAACATTTCTGATAAGTATATGTGAATG
>NW_021306248.1:0-2078 GCF_002162155.2 Triticum dicoccoides
ACCCTGCCAAATTGCATATCAAAAGGAATTAGGAATAAAGCACTTCCTTTGCCAAATTTCAGAGAAGGCAGAAACTTGCATTGGATCATGTGCCCAATTTTTGATCTGTGAAACATGAGATAAGGATGGAACTAGTGATATATAGCAAGGACAAGCTCCACAATTTATGTGAGAATTTTACCTGCTATAAAAATAATAGTTCCTTTAGAAAATGGCAGAAATGCAATATTGGTATTAAATAGGAAAAGACAATTTTCCTTATTTAATTATGGCCAATATCTTTGCCAGAGCTTGGATTAGGCATAATTATTAACTCCACCAATTCACATGAATTTAGGAGATGGCTAACTATGCCTTTGGATTTTATTCCTCCGAAAGGCAAGAAGAGGAATAAATCATAATTTCAAAAATATTGCATGAGACTTGGCAATATTTTTGCATATCCAAGGTTGAAAAGGATAGGAGGGTTTTTGGAAACAGATGGGATGGTCAACAGATCAAGGAAAATGATAGCTCCTTTGTAATCACAAAGGCCATGATCAAATTCCAAAATTTTGGAATTATGGTTTGAGAGGGTTGGAGCTGAGGCAAATGAGGTCTCGCCCGCTGACAAGGACATGAGCAAGGTTTTACAAGGTTGGAAATGACAAGAATTCTCGGTGTCATCCAACAAACTCAGGAGAAAGATTTTGAAAATGAGTGCCATGAAGGAATAACAGCTCAAAAATTGATAACCCGATTTTGGGGTTGTTACACACCGTGGCTCACGCAGGAACTGTGGACGAGCGGAGCCGAGCACAGGAGCCAGGTACGCGACGAGCACAGGGGCACAAGCGAACTGTTGGCTTGGTCGCCCCGTGCCCGTGCTCGCTGCGGCGAGCTCCGGCGTCGGTGAGTGCCAGGGTGGAGATAAGGGGGTGGATACGAGGATGGTGGTATGGTTTATCAAGGTGCGGTGGCCGGGGAAGCGAGCATGCGCTCAACAGAGACGCGGGTGCGTCGCAGAGCGTGCTGGACGCATGCCAACGCCCTTGGACGAATCCGGTCACCGTGTGACCTTGACCTCGGGCTGAGCTAAGCGCAAACTTCATATCTGGCTTGTAGTCCTTAGTGGTTTTGGTTGTTCTATGTGTTTGGATGGGTCTTAGGTGAGCTGTGCGAGTGGGCTTCTTCCTGGCAAGTTTCTGGACAGAAACTTGTGAGGTTAACTGTGAGAGATCTGGTAAAAATTAAGGGACATGCGTTGGGGTTTAGCATTCACTTAGGAAGGTAAAGAGGCATAGAAAAGATCAGACCCAAAGGATCAACAAAAAATAAACTTGTTGTGTAAAGTGGCTAATCTGTCCAGAACAGAAATGATTTCCTGTAGCAAAAATATTTAAAAAAGGTATGCAATATTTTTGCTCAGGGAGGTTCCCTAGGGTTCAAAGAATATTTGTGAATTTTCTCTAGATTTTAGGAGTAATAAAAATGAGGGTTGCTTTGGAGCATACTTCTCTGAAGTGATTTTCAGGGAAGAAAATGAATATTTTTCTTTTATGAAAAATATTCATTGAGTTATTTTTGGAGTTTTTCAGAGAAAGAAAGTTGAGCTAGGGGTGGATGGGTCACTTGGGTGAAAATCAAGGGTAGGATCAAGTGTTCAAGTCCATTTGAATTGATTCAAAACTCCAAATCCAAAGCAAAGGCAATAGGAAGTCCGGAAAAAGAGACAAGGCAAATCCAGGCTGTCACAATCATCCACCTCACCATGATTCAACCAAGATGTGTTTAGAGGAGTTTTGTCTCCAGCAGCATTAGTAATGAACAAAATCTTATCTTGTTATTTCTCATTATTATCGATTTTCTCAGCTATATTAGCCCTAGATTTTTCAAGTTCTCTAATCACATCAATCACAGCAAAGTTATCATCTGGAATATTAACACCCATCTTGGCAGCAGTGGAGATAATTTACAAATTTGAAAGTACTTCAAAAGAATTGCCAGTATCAAGATCATTACCTTGCAGATTTCTTTTCTTGGTCATTTTTTCAGCTCTGACACCCACATGCTCCATATTGGTGCCAGCAGTCCTCTGA
>NW_021306249.1:0-1022 GCF_002162155.2 Triticum dicoccoides
AGTAGTCAATAGAACGTTGTCTACTATGCTTAGGGCTGTTTTGAAGAATAATAAGAAAATGTGGGAGGAATGCTTGCCTCATATTGAATTTGCTTATAATCGTTCATTGCATTCTACTACTAAGATGTGCCCTTTTGAAGTTGTGTATGGTTTCCTACCTCGTGCACCTATTGATTTGTTGCCTCTTCCATCTTCGGAGAAGGTTAATTTTGATGCTAAACAACGTGCTGAATTGATTTTAAAAATGCATGAGTTAACTAAGGAAAACATTGAGCGCATGAATGCTAAATATAAACTTGCTGGAGATAAGGGTAGAAAACATGTTGTGTTTGCACCTGGAGATCTTGTTTGGTTACATTTGCGTAAGGATAGATTTCCTGATTTGCGCAAATCAAATTTAATGCCACGTGCTGATGGTCCCTTTAAGGTGTTAGAGAAAATAAATGATAATGCATATAAACTTGAGCTGCCTGCAGATTTTGGGGTTAGTCCCACTTTTAACATTGCAGATTTGAAGCCTTATTTGGGTGAGGAAGATGAACTTCCGTCGAGGACGACTTCATTTCAATAAGGGGAGGATGATGAGGACATCAATACAATTGTTACACCACAGCCCCTGCTGCTATACATACTGGACCAATTACTAGAGCTCGTGCACGCCAACTAAATTACCAGGTACTTCCGTTTCTTGGTAATGATTCTAATGTTCATGAGAATATGATGCTGCCTAAATTGGATACATTTGTTTTGCTTACAAATGAAGGGCCTAGCTTGGAGAAGGATGAACATTGGAGCAAGAACAAGCATGGAGATGATGGCATGCGCAAGGGAAACAAGAACGGAGTTACAAGTGATGATTTCAGGACTTTGAAGCCACCATAATGGGTGCATGAAGCCTTGGACGAAATATACAAGATGCCACTTCATAAATTTCGTCCCGAGGCTATTTTAGGTGCTGCGTCACCTTATTATTGGGCCAAGCCCATGTAATTTCGAAATACATAAGTATAGGCTATTTTTAG
>NW_021306250.1:0-999 GCF_002162155.2 Triticum dicoccoides
GATCCTCCCCTCGTATCCCTGAGGGAGAGCGACCACCGGTTGTATCTGGCACTTGGAAGGATGTGTTTTATTAAGTATCCGGTTCTAGTTGTCATAAGGTCAAGGTACAACTCCAAGTCGTCCTGTTACCGAAGATCACGGCTATTCGAATAGATTAACTTCCCTGCAGGGGTGCACCACATAACCCAACACGCTTGATCTCATTTGGCCGGACACACTTTTCTGGGTCATGCCCGGCCGCGGAAGATCAACACGTCGCAGCCCCACCTAGGCATAACAGAGAGGTCAGCACGCCGGTCTAAACCTAAGCGCACAGGGGTCTGGGCCCATCGCCCATAGCACACCTGCACGTTGCGAGGGCGGCCGAAAGCAGACCTAGCCTAGTGGCGTTCCAGTCCAATTCGGCGCGCGCCGCTCCGTCGCTGACGTCTAAAGTGCTTCGGCTGATACCACGACGTCGGGATACCCATAACTACTCCCACGTAGATGGTTAGTGCGTATAGGCTCGTAGCCGACTCAGATCAAATACCAAGATCTCGTTAAGCATGTTAAGTATCCGCGAACACCGAACAGGGCCAGGCCCACCTGTCTCCTAGGTGGTCTCAACCTGCCCTGTCGCTCCGCCACAAAGTAACAGTCGAGGGCCGTCGGGAACCCAGGCCCACCTCTACCGGGATGGAGCCACCTGTCCTTTCAGCCCCCTTGTCAGAATCACTTGCGGGTACTCAATGAGCTGACCCGACTTTAGTCACCATCTGTATAGTATGTATGTATGTATAGTATATACCCGTGATCACCTCCCAAGTGATCACGGCCCGATAGTATAGCAAGGCAGACTGACAAGAATGTAGGGCCAATGATGATAAACTAGCATCCTATACTAAGCATTTAGGATTGCAGGTAAGGTATCAACAGATGTAGCGACAATGTCAGGCTATGCATCAGAATAGGATTAACGAAAGCAGTAACATGCTACACTACTCTAATGCAAGCAGTATA
>NW_021306251.1:0-970 GCF_002162155.2 Triticum dicoccoides
GAGAAGGTGTTATCTTCCTTTGCATCTGCATCCTCCATCACCATTCATCATGGTAGCAAGTTGTGTTGCCAGAATCCTTGACACGGATATTGGTGGAATCTTGATGATTGTGGAAATGCTCAAGTTCTTGAGAGCACGCACAAGCGCTACGTGTTATCATCGGCACTAGCTGGGTCTGCTCTCAGTTTCCTCGGCAATGCTATGACCTCTTCAAACAGTGAATTCACTCCCTATTGTTGGGTTCTTCCCCAGTTACCAGAATCATTCCTAGCATTTGCATTTTGTTCCTAGCTTGCACCGCCAATGTGCCATTCTACCATGGGTCTCTTCCATTTCCGGTGATAAGCAAATTCATCCATTGCGTTGTCTTCAACAAGGTAATCCACATCATCCAAGTCCAAGTATGCCATTCTACCGACCCCGCCAATCGATTGCTGTGATTTGCCTTAGGCTGATATAGAGAGTCTCAATGATCTCTATATCAAAGGTAATTCTTTTTGCCACTTACGGGGAGATATCTATGAGTCACGGTTCCAAAGGTGTCTCGTTGTGGTATCATGGCAATTCAACTCCTCGCTACGTTGACAATTGTTTACCACCTTCTTAAGCGTGAAATTGTTGTCTACCTAGTGAACCCTCGTCATCTGTCTTACTCCATTTCTTCGGATCTGTGCTTCGTCTCTCAGCTCAAGAGATGTTGCTATGTCTCATTCCATGAGTTGATCCTAAGTTGTTCGGTCTTCTCGAAGATCGATTGTTCTAGAGTTTTCCTTTCCTCTTCTTGTCATGATTAGCTGGAGTTCTCAGAGCAAGACATCAAGACAATGATGGTGATCGAATCAACGTTCCTATGAAGTGCAACCTGGATCGTGAAGAGTATATTAGTCTGCGTTACCCTTCACCTTACCCTACGCTTGAATCTCGAGACGAGATTCTTGTTTAGTGGGGGTGAGTTGTCACATCCCTAGCT
>NW_021306252.1:0-1449 GCF_002162155.2 Triticum dicoccoides
CCCCCTCGCACGCCCCAGCCATGGCCGACGCCATCGCCGCCACCCCCCTCGCCGTAGCCACGCCCTCCGACCACCCCACGCCGTCTCACCGTGTCCAGGAGCTCCGCCGCTGTCCACTTCATCGAGCAGCCGAGCCCCGAGCGCTCGCAACGCCCGAGACCACCGCACCGACCTCGCCCGAGCTCACCGTCGCCGGAGATCCCCTTCAACGCCGTCGTTGCTCCGGTCCATCTCCGACCGCACCAAGGACTCCGTCGCACTCACTGTGAGCTTAGCCATCTTCCCCTCCCTTCCGTTCTTGCTCCCGAGCCGTGTAGCAACCTCCCGGAGCTCAACCGCACCCACCGCCGTGGAGCTCGTCGCCGACGTGCTCCCGGTCATCCTCCGGCCACAAGATGGTGTCCATCTTACTCACCAAGTCCCGCAGCACCTAGCTAGCTACTCCACGAGCCTCACCGAACCCTCTATAGTCAAATTCGTCTTCGGCCGAACCCCGGTGGCCGCCAAGGTCGTCGCCGGCGCCAACTCCGGCCACCCCGACCCCAACGGACTCCGCCAAGAGCTGCGGTTTGTCCTCAGCTCCACTCCGGTGATCTCCGCGGCCCATTTGGTGGCCGGAATAGCCAAAACCACTCCCGCCGCCGCGTCGGGCTCGCCGGTGCAGCCGACCCGGGTTTGACCACGGGTGGGCCCTGGTTGACTCCCCTGAGTCAATGACAGGTGGGGCCCAGCCCTGTTAATTACACAGGATTAGTTTTAATTAAATTTTAATTAAAATAATCACCCTGACATGCGGGACCCACTGTCAGGTTTGACCTGGACCAGTTCCGTTGACCTGCTGACGTCACACCGACGTCAGGCTGACGCAGTAATTGATTTTCTGGATTTAATTTAAATCAAGAAATTCCAGAATATTATTTAAACTTCAAAAATTCATAACTTTTATTCTGTAACTCCAAATTGGACAAATTATATATGAAAAATGATCAGAAAAATCCAATCTATCCATCTGTACTATTTTCATGCATGATCAAACAAGTTAAATTGATGTTTTAAGCAGAACAAGGAAAAGCACTTTAAAAGGCCATGTTTGAGTTTGAAATTTGAATCTTTGATTCAAATTTGTTCAAACCCTTCTGGTTTTAGTTGCATTAGCCCAACACACTCATATTGCCATGTTTCATGCATGCATCATATTGTTGCACATTGTTTGGTGATGGTTGTGTATCGGTGTCCTTTGCGACAGGTTCTGCCCCCGAAGAGTACCGTGATTACCCTAACGAAGAACCGTATCAGTGCATCGAACCATCAGGCAAGCAACCAACCATTTGATCATATCGATACAATCCCATGTTCTCGCTCCTGCTCTCTTTTACTGCATTAAGACAACGCGTTTCAAACTGCTGTGTGCTACGGTAGTTGAACCCATTTCCTCTGCATGACCTGTCA
>NW_021306253.1:0-1055 GCF_002162155.2 Triticum dicoccoides
AATATAGTAAGAAGAGGCAGGGGAGGTATGCCAACAAATCGAGGAGTGAAACCTCCAACTGAGAAGAACCGGCATAACCTCCAACATCAAAAACATCATAGAAGATGCGAGTGAACTCCGTTTTCGATGAACTCGAGCTTGTCACCAAGATGACCATAAGCTCCAAAACTAACAAAGAGAAGAACCAAACAAGAACTGATAATATAGTAAGAAGAGGCAGGGGAGGTATGCCAACAAATAGAGGAGTGAAACCTCCAACTGAGAAGAACCGGCATAACCTCCAACATCAAAAACATCATAGAAGATGCGAGTGAACTCCGTTTTCGATGAACTCGAGCTTGTCACCAAGATGACCATCAGGTCCAAAACTCACAAAGAGAAGAACGAAACAAGAACCAATAATATAGTAAGAAGAGGCAGGGGAGGTATTCTAACAAATAGAGGAGTGAAACCTCCAACTAAGAAGAGCCGGCATAACCTCCAACATCGAAAACATCATAGAAGATGCGAGTGAACTCCGTTTTCGATGAACTCGAGCTTGTCACCAAGATGACCATAAGCTCCAAAACTCACAAAGAGGAGAACCAAACAAGAACCGATAATACAGTAAGAAGAGATAGGGGAGGTATGCCAACAAATAGAGGAGTGAAACCTCCAACTGAGAAGAATCGGCATAAGCTCCAACATCGAAAACATCATAGAAGATGCGAGTGAACTCTGTTTTCGATGAACTCGAGCTTGTCACCAAGATGACCATAAGCTCCAAAACTCATAAAGAGAAGAACCGATAATATAGTAAGAACAGGCAGGGGAGGTACGCCAACAAATGGAGGAGTGAAACCTCCAACTGAGAAGAACCGGCATAACCTCCAACATCGAAAACATCATAGAAGATGCGAGTGAACTCCGTTTTCGATGAACTCGAGCTTGTCACCAAGATGACCATAAGCTCCAAAACTCACAGAGAGAAGAACCAAACACGAACCAATAATATAGTAAGGAGAGGTAGGGGAGGTACGCCAACAAATAGATGAGTGAAACCTCCAACTGAGAAA
>NW_021306253.1:1248-2246 GCF_002162155.2 Triticum dicoccoides
CTCCAAAACTAACAAAGAGAAGAACCAAACAAGAACCGATAATATAGTAAGAAGAGGCAGGGGAGGTATGCCAACAAATAGAGGAGTGAAACCTCCAACTGAGAAGAACCGGCATAACCTCCAACATCAAAAACATCATAGAAGATGCGAGTGAACTCCGTTTTCGATGAACTCGAGCTTGTCACCAAGATGACCATAATGTCCAAAACTCACAAAGAGAAGAACCAAATAAGAACCGATAATATAGTAAGAAGAGGCAGGGGAGGTATGCCAACAAATAGAGGAGTGAAACCTCCAACTGAGAAGAACCGGCATAACCTCCAACATCGAAAACATCATAGAAGATGCGAGTGAACTCTGTTTTCGATGAACTCGAGCTTGTCACCAAGATGACCATAAGGTCCAAAACTCACAAAGAGAAGAACCAAACAAGAACCGATAATATAGTAAGAAGAGGCAGGGGAGGTATTCTAACAAATAGATGAGTGAAACCTCCAACTGAGAAGAGTCGGCATAACCTCCAACATCGAAAACATCATAGAAGATGCGAGTGAACTCCGTTTTCGATGAACTCGAGCTTGTCACCAAGATGACCATAAGCTCCAAAACTCACAAAGAGAAGAACCAAACAAGAACCGATAATACAGTAAGAAGAGGTAGGGGAGGTATGCCAACAAATAGAGGAGTGAAACCTCCAACTGAGAAGAACCGGCATAAGCTCCAACATCGAAAACATCATAGAAGATGCGAGTGAACTCTGTTTTCGATGAACTCGAGCTTGTCACCAAGATGACCATAAGCTCCAAAACTCACAAAGAGAAGAACCGATAATATAGTAAGAACAGGCAGGGGAGGTATGCCAACAAATGGAGGAGTGAAACCTCCAACTGAGAAGAACCGGCATAACCTCCAACATCGAAAACATCATAGAAGATGCGAGTGAACTCCGTTTTCGATGAACTCGAGCTTGTCACCAAGATGGCCATAAGCTCCAAAAC
>NW_021306253.1:2256-2797 GCF_002162155.2 Triticum dicoccoides
CGTGTGAACTCCGTTTTTGATGAACTCGAGCTTGTCAGCAAGATGACCATAAGCTCCAAAACTCACAAAGAGAAGAACCAAACAAGAAACAATAATATAGTAAGAAGTGGTAGGGGAGGTATGCCAACAAATAGAGGAGTGAAACGTTCAACTGAGAAGAACCGGCATAACCTCCAACATCGAAAACATCATAGAAGATGCGAGTGAACTCCGTTTTCGATGAACTCGAGCTTGTCACCAAGATGACCATAAGCTCCAAAACTAACAAAGAGAAGAACCAAACAAGAACTGATAATATAGTAAGAAGAGGCAGGGGAGGTATGCCAACAAATAGAGGAGTGAAACCTCCAACTGAGAAGAACCGGCATAACCTCCAACATCAAAAACATCATAGAAGATGCGAGTGAACTCCGTTTTCGATGAACTCGAGCTTGTCACCAAGATGACCATAAGGTCCAAAACTCACAAAGAGAAGAACGAAACAAGAACCGATAATATAGTAAGAAGAGGCAGGGGAGGTATTCTAACAAATAGAGGAGTG